>NW_027457989.1:0-190510 GCF_050624435.1 Tenrec ecaudatus | reverse complement strand
ATTTAGCTGCAGACCAATGATGCATAAAGGTAAACTGGAAAACTGGAAGATCTCAGGCTAGCAGGTGCAGAGTAAAATGATTCCATGATAGGTGAGACCATGGCAAGATGCCCAGAGTTCTGAAGGCTGCCCCAGGGTAGGCAGAGTTCCAGCAAGCAGAAAGGGGAAGGAACAGAGAGGGAATTCCCAGTGTATCTCACACTTACAAAAAAGGCTATGAAACCAAATAGGTATCATTAGGCTGTGTGTTAGACAGGGTTCTCTAGAGAAACAAAATCAGAATGCTGATAATTTATATATATATATACACACACACACACACACAGATAGATAGATGTATAACATAAGAAATAAACAGTTAATTGAAATATAAAGCAGTACAAATGGCTCAGTGCAACTCACTCCTGTGAGACACTGGCAGTCCTTGAGGGCACCGGGTAGTCCTCTGTAGAGTAATTCAGGCTATCCGGGCACAGGCAGCAAACAGCAAGGCAGGTAATCAACAGTCAGCCAGATGGCAGGGTCCAACAGTTTCCACCTCAAGAGATATGAATTCAGTGGTGTGACGAAGCAGGTCTTGAAGGAACCTCAAATTACAGTGACCCAGTCCATGGTTTAGGTGTCCCACAGGTAGTGTAGCATGCAAATTGAGGCACAGAACAAGCAAGGCAGCTGCACACTGGTCCCATGATAAAAGAGCAAGAGACAAGAAAGGCGAGGCTCACCAAGTTATTTATCTCTCCACCCTTCAATTAATCCCACATGTATTTATCGGCCATGTTAGAAAAATAAACTAACTACCTCAGGCTGCAAACCAATTAATAGGTTGGGCCCTGTGCCTACCCATACCCAGGAATGTCTAGTTATGTCTTGATATAAATTGACACCTTTACACAACTCTTTAACCTACAGCATCACCAGAGACAATAATAAAATCGTACTTGCACCTAACATGATGCAACTAACAATGTACAACTGAAAATACACCAGCCCCATTTAAACCTTCATTCAATAAATTAGAAAAACAAAACTATTCTATGTCTAACATTTGCAATTGTGTGGACACTCACACTTTAATCCTATAATCCTTTCAACATCTTCCTCCATCCATGAGTTTGTAAGCAAGCCACTCCATGTCTTTATCTCCCCCTATTTTGGGTGCTCAATTTCCATACTGCCCATTTCTACCAAGCCAGTGTTCTGAGGGACAAGCATGCTCTTGGATGTGAAGAATCTTCATTCAACTTGAGACCTTTTGTCTACATCCATAAACAAAGTCAAATACAGAGCAGGCAACCCATCAAATAAGTATACAATGTACATCAGTTCATAAGGCCAAACATATTCATCAGGTTGGGTCTGGTTAACTCAGTCTTAGCCATCCAAGTTACCTCAGTGGTTGCCATAGCAAGCTAGAATCACCCACTTGATGGCCCCTTCACAAATTCTGAAAAACCTATCCCCTTAGGCTAGGTTAAAACCATAGACGCAACTTTTAAGCAAATCTTTAATTCAGACTGACCAACCTACTCCCTTCTCTTCTACGCTCTGTGAACTAGGTCCACATGTGTCAATGGCCAGATTCAACCCCTGTTGCTATGTTTTCCCCACTTCCACTGAACAAAAATGAATTCAGGTAGTCAACTAGCAGGCATTTCAGGGTACCCTTAGCCCCCCTTACAATTCAGCCTTGGGGAGAAGGGGGGGTGGGCGGAGTTCTCTCATGGGCCCAGACTTTTCAGGCTTAGACACAAACTGCTTGCTCAAAATTTAAAAAGCCAAAGTCACTTTTATCCCCTTCAATTTCCCAACAGTTTTAGTGGCATGTCTTTTCAAATGCAAATGTCCTGCAACTTAAAGCACTCAGTGAGTACTTACCTTGCCTAAGATTAGGCTTCAAATAAAAAGCCTTTCCTTGAAAAAAATTCCTAAAGTCCCTTTAACAACCTCTTTATAAATTCCATTATAATGACTGAAGGCAGTGGGATTACAAATCCTCTCCAATCCTACTTCCCAATAATCATTTCTATCACATATTATATCAGTAATATCAGGTAAAAGAAATCAATATAAATGAAGTATAGCCAGATCCTAAACACAATTTCCTTTAAAATACTCAAATTCAATCCTTTCTTGTATAGACTATTCATTCATATGCAGTGTGGCCATAGGCTTCAACCTAGGGCCAGACCTTCTGTCACCTATTTTGACTAAAGAGAAGGCTTTAAGCTCAGACAAATCCAAGAAGCATTTCCTTTCCTGAACTGTAATTTAATAGTCATTACATTTCTTTGCTCCATTTCAGATAGGAACAACCAAAGACAACTCCTAAGGTTCAATTTTTTCACGTTCCATGCCTTTTCCAGAAACAAACTGAGTGCATTTGAGAGCATTAAGAGTGAAGGAGTGAAGTCTAGCCTGTCAATCAGGTCATAGCCAATGAGGCCTCTGTGTGGACATGTCCTTCTCCTGAGAATTCTGTAAACACCTATATTCCTCCTTGGAAGCGGGAGACATTCTCTCTGTCAGCTCAGTCACTGTGAGGCATTCTTGCTGACAAGCCACATAGAGACAGAATGATGGCAGCCAGAGCATTGGTGCTGAAGAAGCCACATGGAGACCCTTACCAGCACAGAGATGCTTACACAGCCACAGGATCCACAAGATTTTCCACTCAGTGGCCTGTGATCATCCTGCATTCTGCATCATTGCATGTGTTTCATGAGTCGGAAGAGGAATTTATAGATATGTATTGCACATAGGGCTAAAACTGGACTTAACGACTTGATCTAGACTGGGCTGGGGTGTTTTCTTAATGTAAAATTACTCTTTGATTTAAAACTCTTTCTTATGCATATAAGAGTGTCTATGAATTTGTTTCTCCAGTCAACCCAGACTAACACACTGAGTTAACCATGTGGCCATATCTGACCTCTACTAGTTCCACAAAGGATAAGGGAAATCCAACTCTACCTGACTACCTTGCAGCACATGTCAGACAAGTCTCCACTCTCGATCTTCATGATTTGTTCCTCTGGACATCACCTCCATGGTACCATATATGTTAGTCTTGGTAGTACAGAGATACAAATCCAGTGCCACTCCTAAAGGTATCAGAAAGAGTTTTTATCAAAAAGGCATCCCAGCCCAGTCCAACTCAGGTCCATAAGCCCACTACTATCCCCTCTTCTGACTCACATATTTGATTATCTTTACTTTTATTCGTGTCTTTTTAATGATCTTTTGCTTTCATTTTGTATAATGTTCTTGATGTATTCCACAGCTCATCAGGTCTTCTGTCACCAGTGTTCAATGAAGCAAATATTTTTTTGAGATGTTCTTGAAATTCAGGTTGGATAGACTCAATGTTGTATGTTGTATCTTATGAACTTGGACCAATTTTCTTAATCTTTTCCATCATCTCTTCCCATAGTAGTAATAAATATTATTTCTGTGTATTCTATCTAGAGAAGTGTATGTGTATAGTTGCTGCTTATGTTACTGGAAAAGGGTATTATCTATGAACAAGTAATAAGTCTTACAAAATTCTACCATGAGATATCCAAATTTGTTTCCTCACCAAGGTCATATTTTCCAACTACTATTCCTTCCTCTTTGTTTATAATTTTTGCATCCCAATCACCAATAATTATCAATGCATCTTGATGCAGGTTTGATCAATTCCAGACTGAAGTTGTTGGTAGAATTCTTCAATTTGTTTATCACTAGCTTTTGTGGTTAGAGCATAATTTTGAATAATAGTATTGTTGATTGGATTTCCTTGAAGATGGATAAATTATATCTACCACAGTCAGCATTGTGCTTGACCTTGAAATGTCCTTGTTGACAATAAATCAAATGCCATTCCCCTAGATTGTTTCATTCCTGGCATAGTAAGTCATATGATTTTCATATTCAAACTGGCCAGCTCACTATTGCTTAGAATATCAATGCTTATGTGTTCTATGTCATTTTTTACTACTTCCAATTTTCCTACTTCATAGTTCATACATTCCAAGTGTTAGTAGATTTGTCCAGCTGTGTCTTCTCACCTTGAGTTGTTCCCATTAGCAAATGAAGATACTGGGGTTCCATTCTTATATACTTTATTCCATTCTTATCAACATTGTTAACTCTATACTGAGAAAGCAGCTCCTCCTCAGACACATTTCTAGTGCCTTCTGACCTGAGGGGTCCATCCTCTGGCACTGTCACTGCAGTGTTCTGACTCCATTCACCAGGCCTTCAGTACTTTACAAAGTATCCATGTTATACATAAGGTTTTCGGTAACTACTTCCTCTGAAGTGGGCACCAAGTCCTTTGTAGTATGTTCTTTTTCTGAAGCTCCGCTGAAACCTGTAATTTTGGGTGACCTTGCTTGTATATTAAATACCAGTGACCCAGCTTCCAGCATTACAGCAACACACAGGTCACCCTGTTTTGACAAATTGGCAGAGAAGTAGTTATAATAACAGAAAAAGTTACATATCTGAATTGTCAACCATGCTAGCCATAAAACACCCATTGATGTTTTCAACTCCTCACAATAGTGAATTTGTTAAATTAGTTGCCTTATAAAACTTTGCAGATGTCACAATAGTTAACATAAAATTTTCCCAAACTATACTTACTTTGTGCTATTTGCTGAGCACGTTTTATAAGGGAAAAGTCATGTCAAAATCCTGTTAAAGTGGTTCCACTGCAGCCTAGAAAAGCAGAATCCTCAACATTTAAAACAAGTGAAGTTTCCCTCCGTCACCCAAGCGCCCCTTCCGTAGGGATTCCACAACGTGAAATGGGATAGAAGAGCTTGGGTCTTTCCGTTTCAAAGTTGAAGAGTTTGGGTCATTTATATTTTAATCATCAAACTTGTGGCTTTTCAGCCACAGCATCTTCACTGTCAGATAAGTGTTCACGATGCATTTTTAATATCCTCACACTCGAATTTAAGATCAAACAACTTTAATAGTGGGTCCATACCACTTGGCCTTGTTTCAAACGGTTTTTCTTGGAAAATTATGAAGTGATTCAAGGAGTTATGATGAAGGTTGTATTGCTGAATAAAATACTCATAGCTTATTAGCATTTGAAATGTAACTAATATGATACAAGAACTAAATTTCTAAGCATATTTTATTTAAATTATTTATATGGAACTGGTGGCTACTGTATTAGAGAGTGCAAATCTAGAGTATTTAAAACTTTGCCTCCTGTTTGCTCTGTACATTCATGGGTACATTTGTAGCAATAATAGATAAAATATACAAATATCCTCTGTTAAATTTGTATATATTTGTGGGTATCCTCTCACTCTTCCATTCATATCTATTGAATCTACACATCTATCCAGGCATCTATTTAGAATTTATCACTATTGAAACCTTGTATATTATATATTATATTTGACCTGTTGTCTTTAACTCTTGCAAACATCCCAATACATTGCTCTGTTTCTATCATATTTTTCCCATTTCGCTCTTGTTGAATATTGTCTTGCCCTTCACCAGTTAATATCTGTCTAACATCTAGTCTATATTTTCCTTTCTATTTCCACTTCTTTCCTTTTTCCTCCAAACACTGATAACTATAAAACTTATTTTAGAAGGGGGAGGAGGAGAGAGTGAAGCACATCCTGGCCCACCAGGCCGTGAGAATGATGTCCCTGATTAGAGCAGCCAGTCCACAGAGAGCACAACATGGCTGGCCCCACTATGAGACATGATGCCCCACACTGACCCATGGCCCTACAGGGGACAGCACCGGAGACACAGTGTGGGAATTGTGCCTGACTTGATCCCACCACGCTGAGGCAAAGCAATGGGGCAGTACAGCAGAACAGCAAGGGAATGGAGCAGCAAAATCCCCAGGAAATGCTGAAAGTGGTGCCCCAACAGACTGGACTGGGAAACACTCCTAAAGACCAATAAACGATCCTTGAACTAACTACAAGCTGTTCTTTCTTGATGTGTTTTGTTTTGTTCTTTCTCAGTGGTTTGTTGTTGTTGTTTTGTTTTCCTCTGTCTTGTTGCTTTGTTTTCCTCTGTCTTGTTTTTCTGCATGTTATTATCTCCACAGGTCTATCTTAATAAGATTGGCTGGATGAACTATCTGGAAGAAAAACAACGGGACCGACAGTTCCGTGGGGACATGGAATAGGGGGAGTTGAGGGGTAAGGAAGTGGTGCTAACAAACTCAGGACAAGGGAACAACAATGGATCCAAATTGGTGATGAGGTGGGAGTGGCAGACCTGGTAGGGAATGATCAAGGGTAAGGTAACAAAGAGGTATAACTGTAACCCAGGTGGGGATGGAGCATGATAGTGGGACAGGAAGAAAGTCGAGGGAAATAGAGGAAAAATCTAGGAGGCAAAGGGCATTTATAGAGGTCTAGACAAAGACATGTACATATGCAAATATATATATGAGGATGGGGAAATAGATCTATGTGCCTATATTTATAGGTTTAGCATTAAGGAGGCGGAAGGACCTTGGGCCTCTACTCAAGCATTCCCTCAATGCATGAATACTTTCTTCTATTAAATTAGCAATCTATGATGCTCACCCTCCCAACACAACTGCTGAAGCCAAAGCGGGTGAACAAGCAAATGTGATGAAGAAAGCTGATGGTGCCCAGCTATCAAAAGAGATAGCATCTGGGGTCTTAAAGGATTGAAGATAAACAAGCGACCATCTAGCTCAGAAGCAACAAAGCCCACATGGAAGAACACACCAGCCTGTATGATCACATAGTTCCGAAGGGATCAGTTATCAGGCATCAAAGAACAAAAAAATCATATCATTCGGTGCACACCTCCATGATATGATCGCCGAGAACAAATGTGCGCATAAGCAAATGTGGCAAAGAAAGCTTATCGTGCCCAGCTATCAAAAGAGATAATGTCTGGGGTGTTAAAGGCTTGAAGGTAAATAAGCGGCCATCTAGCTCAGAAGCAACAAAGTCCACATGGAAGAAGCACACCAGCCTGTGCGACCACGAACTCTCAAAAGGATCAGGTATAAGGCATCATCAGAAAAAAAAAAATCTTACCATAGTGAATGAATGGCGAAGTGCAGAGTGTAGACCCAAAGCCTATTTGTCAGCCGCTGGAGATCCCCTCCCAGAAGGGTCCAGGGGAGGAGATGAGTCAGTCAGGGTGTGATGTAGCACTGATGAAGAATACAGCTTTCCTCCAGTTCCTAAATGCTTTCTCCCCACCTCACCCCCCCAACTACTATGATCTGAATTCTACCTTGCTATTCTGGATAGAGCAGAGGATGTACACTGGTACAGATAAGAGCTGGAGGCACAGGGAATCCAGGGCATATGATACCTTCAGGACCAGGGGTGTGAGGGGCGATACTGGGAGGGTAGAGGGTGAGTGGGTTCGAAAGAGGGAACTGATTACAAGGATCTACATGTGACCTCCTCCCTGGGGGTTGGACAACAGAAAAGGGGTGAAGGGAGACACCGGATAGGGCAAGATATGACAAAATAATAATTTATAAATTATCAAGGGTTCATGAGGGAGTGGGGAGTGGGGAGGGAGGGGAATAAAGGACTTTATGCAAAGGGTTTAAGTGGAGAGCAAATATTTTGAAAATGATGAGGGCAAAGAATGTACAGATGTGCTTTACACAATTGATGTATGCATGGATTATGATAAGAGTTGTATGAGTCCCTAATAAAATGTTTTTAAAAAAACCTTATTTTAGTGTGAATAACTTTTCTTGACCATTTATAATACCCGGGTTGTTGGTTTATTTTGGTTATTTTAAATCATTTTCTTGGGGGCTCATACAATTCTTATCACAATCCATACACACATCCATTGTGTCAAGCACATATGTACATTTGTTGCCGTCATCATTCTCAAAACATTTGCCTTCTACTTGAGCCCCTCCCTCCCCACCACCCTCCCTCATGAACCCTTCATACTTCATAAATTATTATTATTTTATTATATGTTACACTGTGCGATGTCTCCCCCCACCCCCGCCCTCTTCTCTGCTGTCCATTCCCCAGGGAGGAGGCTATATGTAGATTCTTGTAGTCAGTTCCCCCTTTCTACCCCACTTCCCTGCACCCTCCAGGCATCACCACTCTCAACACTTATCCTGAAGAAGTCATCTGTCTTGGATTCCCTGTGTTTCCAGTTGCTATCTGTACCAATGCACATCCTCTGGTCTAGCCAGATTTGTAAGGTAGAATTGGGATCATGATAGTGTGGGGTAGGGGGGAGGAAGTATTTAAGAACTAGTGGAAAGTTGTATGTTTCATCTTCGCTACCCTGCACCCTCACTGGCTCATCTCCTCCACACAACCCTTCAGTAATGGGGTGGCCAGTTGCCTACCGATGGGCTTTGAGTCTCCACTCTGCACTCACCCACATTTACAATGATATGATTTTTTTGTTCTTTGATGCTTGATACCTGAACCCTTTGACAGTTCATGGTTACACAGAGTGGTATTCTTCTTCCAAGTGGGCTTTGTTGCTTTTGGGCTACATGACTGCTTGTTTAGCTTCAAGCCTTTAAGGCCCCAGACACTATATCTTTTGATAGCCGAGCACCATCAGCTTTCTTCACCACATTTGCTTATGAACACGTTTGTCCTCAGTGATCATATCAGGGAGGTGGGCACCCACTGATACGGTTTTTAGCTCTTTGATGTCTGATAACTGGTCACTTCTACACCTGTGGTCAGACAGGCTGGTGTGCTTCTTCCATGTGGGCTTTGATGCTTCTCAGCTAGATGGCCTCTTGTTTATCTTCAAGCCTTTAGACCCCAGATGCTATATCTTTTGATAGCTGTGCACCATCAGCTTTCTTCACCACGTTTGTTCATGCACACATTTTTCTTCAACAATCGTGTCAGGAAGGTGTGCATCCTGGAATGCCAATTTAATAGAACAATGTGTTCTTGCATTGAGTAAGTGCTTGAGTGGAGGCCCAATGTCCATCTGTTGCCTTAATACTAAACCTATAAGAATATGCATGTTGATCTGTTTCCCCGAACTCTTATATAAATATATTTACATATGTACATTCCAGTCTTTAGACCTCTATAAATAGCCTTTATCACCTAGTTCTTTCCTCTATTTCCTTTTATGTTCCTCTTGTCCCATTTATCATGCTCAGCCTTCATTTGGGTTTCAGTAACTTCTTTCGGTCACATTGCCCTTTCTGGATCCCTACCAGGCCTCTCACACCCTCCTTGCCACTGACTTTGGATCACTTGTTACTCCCCTGTCCCTGGGTTGGTCAGCACCACCTCCTTACTCCCGCATCCCCCTCTCCCGTGTCCCCCTGGAACCATTGATCCCATTGTTTTCTCCTCCAGACAATTCGTCCAGCCTACCTTTTCTAGATAGATCTGCAGAGATAATAATATAGACCAAAAATCAAGCCATAGCAAGACAGGCAATGAACACAGCGATGAAAACAAAAAAGAAATCCAATTACCCATAGAAAAATAAATTAATTAAAAGAAAAAAAATTTAAAAGAAAGAAAAACCTGTAAATAGATCACGGTCTGATTTTTTATCTCTAGGCGTGTCCTTCAGTCAGGTCCGATGGGGTACCATGCTCTGGCCCCAGGGTCTGTCCTTTGTACTCTCTCAGGGGCTCCCTGCGCTGTTCCCACAGTTGGTTTGCCACATGGTTTTAGTGGTTTGCCTCAGTGTCACAGGGTCAGTCTGGGCCAACCCAACAGTGAGTCTCCAGTGTTGTCCCCCTTAGGGCCCTGGGCCATCAAGGGACAGCTTGTTTCGTAATGGGATCAACCATATTGTCCACTCTGTGCACTGGCTGTTCAGAGCGGGGATATCATCCTCCCGGCCTGATGGGCCAGGATGTGCTCCACTCTCTTCCTCCCCCTTCATTTGCTCCCATTTGGTCTCATCAGACATACTCCTCTCTCCTAGCTGCAGCTTCAGTGCCATCCTCTCAAGTAAATTCTTCTGACAGAAAGGACAGTTTTCCACATAGCTGATATGGGGCCAAGCCCTCAGGCCCCTATACTGGCTCCCCACTCCTTCTTGGCACACTGCATTCATCTGGCAGTGGCTTATTATCTGGTCCCTCGGTCCCTGTGGAGGCACAAACAATACCCTCCCTTTGGGTGGCTCAGTGTCCTATTCCCCCACCACACTTTTTTTTTCTTTCCCTTTTCCTCCCTCCCCGCCCCCTTTTTAGTTGGCTGCCATATGTATACTTGGACTTGGTCTGGCCCCTGCCATCCTACCTGGACCTCACTCGGGATGATTTCTTAGCATTTAATTTATTCAAACAAGTTTCTTCACTAGTAACTCTGAGGGAATGCTTTTCTAAGAAATGTGTGAATTTATTTCAAAATATGAGCCCATGTTCACCAAAGTTTTATTCTATGAACACGTGATTGTTTTGATAGTGAGATGAATGCAGTAACTGAACTAAGCAATAGGTTATATTGGGCTTTTCCCTCATATCACTTGAATCATGTTGAGATATTACAGTTTGTTTTTATATTTTGAAAAAGGTAATTTGTTAGTCTCCACATGTTAGTTTCCTCCTTTATCTAAGGGAGAAGACAAAATGCAATCCATGTGATCTGCCTCTGAGAAATGTCAAGGCAATTGAAAAATCATGAAATGAGGTATATGGAGTCTTAATGAAAATAGAATGCACAGTAGGAAAAGAAGGTGCTATCTTTTTGGGTCAATTCTCTGTGTGGCCATGTAGATAAATTCTTCTCATGAGAGAAAATAACAGTAGAGTATTTAGTTGCAGCTGTGAAACAAATGTAGGGTCTAGCTAAATTTTCCCCACTGTTGTCCATATGAAGCACATATATTTTGCTAATCATCTTTATTCTGAAGTCTGAGATGACCGAACTAGGTTTGGAAGTAACACTATTTTTCCAATTATCCAGTTTCCCAAATACTATATCCCAGAAAGAGAATCGACTTCCTAAACACTGTTTTTAACATGATTCTCCCAGGTTCCTAATCCTGTATGAGCCTCTGGGAACACGTGTGCTACAGTGTCCATCACTTGAAACCGAGGAAGCCAGTATAGGCTCCACATTTTGTGTGCAAGTAGCCTAAAGGGTTTGTTTCACACAGAAAAACTGAGGATACTTGGTCCTAGACAGCTTCAGTGGTACAGCATTTGAACATGAAATCCCTGTTTGGAAGTTCTACCATTGCTTTAATGAGTCAAGAATCTGCCAAGACCCAAATCTTCAGAACCAGTGAGAGAAGGGCCCGCATATGATCAACAACTCCTTGGATTCCAATTAATTAGTATCATATGATTATGACACACAAAAAGAGCCCTTCAACTTGCTGCCATCATGTCAATGTTGACTCATGGTAACCCTTTTGAACAGGATAGAAATGCCCCTGTGATTTTCTGAGACTGTAACCACATTGGAGTAGAAAGCCGCAGGTCTTTCTCTCAAGGAGTGGCTTGTGCTTTCACTGTTGGTGATCTTTCAAATCACAGTCCATTGTTTATACACGATACCACCAGGGATGTGCAGTAGGTGAGAAAACAAATTATTTCTTGGCTTATCTGACAGCATCTTTAATTCCTAAGAAAATCCAGAGATTTATGTGCAACAAAACCATGGAGTAAATATGTCTAGTTGGTGTTGATAACTATTAAAATGCCTAGTTTAGAATAAAAATCAAAATAATACAAAGCTACTAACTAAGATCCAACTAAATGTTTCCACAGAAGTGCAGTTTAATTGTAAAGACACAGGTTAAAGCTAATTGATGGAATAACCACAACCACCACAAACACCACACACACATGCAACCCAATTAAAACTGGGAAAAGGTATAATAAATAACTTAATAAAGTACATGAGCAAACACTCCAACAAAGGATATTTCAATAGTTGACAGACACATATAAAGATTATCAATGTTATTAGCCATCAGATAAATGCAAATCAAAAGCAACCAGGGATAAGCATTTCACTCCCACCAGGAACAGTTAGGATGAAAATAAACTTTAAAATGGAAAAGAACAAAGGTTTGAAGGGATTTGGAAAAATTAGAATTCTCACCGACTGTTTGTGGGAATGCAAAATCTATCAAACAGTCTGGAAATTCCTCCAACTACTAGAGAAAATGTTGTCATAAAATAAAAACAAATAACCCTCCACCCCCAACCAAACCCACTGCCATGGCTTCAATTAACTCATAGTGACCCATTAACACAGAGTAGACATGCCCCTTTAGGTTTGGGGGAATGTAAATATTTATGGGAGAAGACAGCTTAATCTTTCTTTGACCCTACTCATAACCTGCTATGCCACCCAGAAATTCTACTTCTCAGTATATACAGGAGCTCTAACCACTTAATTGGTTTTATTGTAAGGTATTAACCAAAGGTCAGCATTTTGAACTCACCAGCACTTCATAGCTGAAATTTTCTGCTCCCATAAAAATTTGGTGCTTTACAAACCCTGGGGAGTGTGGGGGGAGGTCAGATGCTTATAGACATCTTCCCTGAAGGCAGTCCCTGCCAGACTGCTGTCTCCCCACACCACAGGGGTGGGCCTGCTCCCTGCTGCTGGAGACAACAGATTACTTCTCACTGAAGCTTGGGACCATTAGCTTGGTTCCTGTAGGTGGGGTTTACACCCTACTGTTTATGGTTCCTATGAAGGTCCAGAAAACAGGTCAAGGTTAGGTTGCCATCCTAAATCTAGGATCTGCCCATCTTGTCACATGTATACCCCCAATCCCTCCTCTTCCTATTGCGTGTAGTTCCCTAGACCACCCCCTCTCATTACTGTATTACCTATAGCACAGCCCCTTCCTGTGACGTACGTCCTTACCTGTAATTAGGGGGCTTGCAGGTCTCCAGAGAATATAAAACCCTGGGCAAGCATTAAAGAGCTCTCTCTCTCTCCACGTGGACCACCAAGGGGGGCTGAGGTGAGCATGCTACTATGAATTGTTTCTGACTCCATTTATTTCAATATTTCTCTTCTATCTCTCATGCTCTCTGTAACTTTGCTATAATCTTGACTTATTATTGATGTACAATTGCACCTACTGGACCAGTAATGATGTGTTAGGGGCTGGCTTCCCCTGTCAGGAGAGCAATTCTACTCTCTCCTACAGGTTCACTATGAGTTAAAATTGATACAATGGAGTGAGTTTTTTTTTTATAGGTATATTGGAGTGAGAAAAACACATGCATATACACACCTATGTTTATTGCCATACTATTCATATCAGCAAAAATATAAAAATTATCTAAGTGTCCATCATTAGATGAATGGATAAATAATGTGTAGTACATATATCAATAAAACGCTACTCAGAGATAAAGAAAAATATCCTTCTAAAACATCTTGCAACATGGATGAATCTTGTGTGGAGCAAAATAAGTCAATCACCAAAAGGAAGTATTATACATTTTCACTTTTAAGAAATAACATGAAAAGATAAACATAAAAACTAATATTTATTAGTGACTTCTAGGGATTGGGGCAGATTGGAGAAATGAGTTTCTCTTTAGATTATACATACTGGTGTGTTTGGTGATGGTAACAACACCAAGTGAATGTGATATGCGCACAACTTAACAAAAGTAAACAATTTTACCAAGATGTACATAAGAAAAAAGGATCTTTTGGCAATCACTGTAGCACATATAATTTGGCAACAGTAACAACAACCAGAAGATATATATATACTTTTATAAACATTTCATAGGTTTTCTAATGCTATAAATCTTTAGAGAAGTAGAAAGTTTCATCTTTCTCTTATGAAGTGGCTAGTGGATTTGAAGCGTTGATTTTGTTGTTAGCAGCCCAATATTTAACCCTCTACTCCCCCAGGGTTACTTGTGTATATTCATATGCCAGAATGTGTGTGAATATGTGTATGCATATATTTGCATTATACCTCTCGAGATTGGTTTTCTAAGTTTAAAAACAGGTTCAAATGCTTTGGTTAATCGACATAACAATTAGCTTAGTTTATTGAATAGAGTCTGGGATCTTAACAACTGGTGAAAAGCTATTTCGAAGAAAACAATCAGTCTTTACTTATATGAAGCAAAAAAAAACGGAAAGAAAGAAAAAAAACAGAAAGAAAAATTAGTTTAGCACTGAAGCTACGGTTCAGGGAGAGGGGCATGTCTGAGCAGAGCACACAGGAGCAAGCAAAGAAGGAAGGAAAATGGAACATATTCTGGCCCACCAAACCACAAAGATGATATTCCTGCTCTGAACAGTCAATGTACAGAGAGAACCATAGGGCTAGCCCCACTATGAGACACAATATCCCTCACTGACCCCGAGCGTTAAGGGGCACAAGACTGGAGACACAATGCAGGAAGTGAGCCCAATCTGACCCCACCACACCAGGGAGAAACATGAAGGGCCTGCAGAGCAGTAAGGGGAGCAAAGCATTTAAGTCCCCGGGGAATACCAGAAATAGACTTTGGGGCCAGAGCATGGCACCCCATCAAAACTCAACCGGAAAACCCTCATAAAAAACAACAAATCAGACCTGGAACTATTTATAGGGTTTTCTTTTTTGTTGTTTGTTTGCTTGAGGGTTTTTTGTTTTGTTTTGTTTTGCTTTTTGCTGTTTGTTTTATTTTGGTTTTGTGCTTATTGTTGTTTTTGCATGTCTGTCTAGACGGATAAGATAGGCAGAATAAACAATCTGGTGGTGAAATGAACAGGAACAACTGTTTCAGGAGAGGGGACATAGAAGAGGGGGAGGTGGAAAAAGGAAGGGGTGTGTCAACAATCCTAAGGACAAAGGAACAAGTGATGTAAAATACACAGGGAGGAGGATGTAGGATGCCTGGTGGGGCTTGATCAAGAGCAATGTAGCTGAGAGGAATTACTGAAACCTGAAACCTGAAACCTGAAACCTGAAACATGATAGTGGGATGAGAGAAAAGTAAAAGGAAATAGAGGAAAAAACTAGGAGTCAAAGGATATTTCTAAAGGTCTAAATAGAGGCATGTATATATGTACATATATTTATATACAATGATAGGGAAATAGATCTATGTATATATATTTAAATGTTAAGTATTAAGGTAGTAGATGGATATTGGGCCTCTACACAAGTACTCCCTCAATGCAAGAACACTTTGTAATGCTCACCTTCCCAACAAGATGGCTAAAGACACAATGGGTGCATAAGCAAATGTGGTGAAGAAAGCTGATGGTGTCTGACTATCAAAAGATAAAGCATCTGGGGTCTTAAAGGCTTGAAGATAAGTGGACACCTAATTGAGAAGCAACAAAACCTACATATAAAAAGTACACCCATCTCTGTGATCATGAGGTGTCGATGGGATCAGGGATCAGGCATCGAAGACCCAGAACAAAAAATTATATCAATATGAATGAGGCGGTGTGCAGAGTGGAGACCAAAAACCCATCTGTAGACAATTGGACATCCCCTCTCAGAAGGGTCACAAGGAAGAGACGAGCCAGTCATAATGCAGTATGGCATTGATGAAACATACAATTTTCCTCTAGTTCTTTAATGCTTCCTTCCCCCTCACTATCATGACCCCAATTCTACCTTACAAGTCGGCTAAACCAGAGCATGTACACTGCTACGGATAAGAGCTCACAACACAGGGAATCTGGGACAGATAACCCTCTTAGGACCAATAATGAGAGCAGTGACACCTGAAAAGGAAGGGGAAGTTGGGAGGAGAAATATGGAACCAATCACTATGATCAACATATAACCCACTCCAAGGGGGACAGACAACATAAAAGTGGATGAAGGAAGACAGCACTTGGTGTAGGTGACCAGATTTTAACATTGGTAAAGCGGGACACCAGCGGGACACCATTGATAAAACTCATATCCTGGTGAAATAGCCACATGGCAGCTGAAAACCATATAACCTAGCTTGTGCATTCTTTTCCAAAATCAGGACTTATTAAAAATGCCGCGGGATGCGGAAACAATTGTTAAAAATCGGGACTGTCCCGCCAAAAGCAGGACGTCTGATTACGAGTGAAAAGAAAATGTTTTGAAAATGATGATGGCAACATATGTACAAATGTTCTTGACATAATATATCTATGCATTATGACAAGAGCTGTAAGAGTCCCCAATATAATGATTTAAAAAAAAGATTATGAGTGTACACACACCACAGTCCTATTCTGCCCACTTACCAACTGTTCTCATTAATTTCACATAGTTGGATACTGATAAAATAGAAAAAAAATTTATGAAACACAATGGCAAATTCCTTTTTAAAAATCCACATATAACCAGTTTTAGAAACACATATAGTAAAATCAGAATGGTACAAAAAAGATCAGCACAGACCCTGCCCAAAGATTACACTCAAATTGGTGAAGATTTTCGCATTTTTTGCTTCAGTAAAATATCAAAAGCTTCATTAAAAATCCATACTTAAAAGTCAGTTGAGACTACTACACTAAGATAATTTTAAATTGTCAAGTAAAATCAACCCACTTTAACCTAAGTAATAGCTTGGCTCAAATAAACAAAAAAAAAAGGAAATCATTTGTATGTACTAGGCTTCTTTAAAAAATCACTTATATAAGGTCAAATGGTCAATAATTATTGTTTAGAAAAGATGAGAAGACATGGGGAAATGGAAAGTAGATTAATGAAAATGGGACAACCTGAACAGAAATGAATGCTATTGCATTGTGAAGAATGTAACTAATGTCAATTGACAACTTGTGTAGACATTATGGAAAGAGAATCTAAACTGCATCTAAGCCTTCACTGAAAATGCAATGAAATATCCTTTAAAAAATAAAATAGGTAAATAAATTTTTATTTCTAATTTTTATTACATTTCAGGTAATCAATTTCGTATGGGCAAAAGTATAAACAGTTCTCCAAAGAGGATGTGTGTAGCTAATAATCACATGAAAAGATGTTCACATCATGAATTTTGAAAATGCAAGTCAAATCACAGTAAGATACTATTTCATCCCAATTTGGATGATTATATAGGAACCCTGGTTGTACTGAGGGTTGACCGTAAGCCAGCTCTTGTATATTTCATGTCAAATTGGCATGTGAGGCCTAATAATTGCCAATGATGTGACCTAACAGAAGATTAGGTTGGTTGGTGTGAAATCCTTTTGTCCAGATGCAAATGAAAGGAAGTTTCCTTGGGGGTTAGCCTACTTCCTATAAAATGGGAATGCTTGCTTTTTATTGCTGAGTCTGGATTCTGTTATCTGATATGTCAAATGCTGGTTCTGTGGGCTTGAGCCAATGACCTATCATATGCTTGCTGATCCTATTTAGTGGCCTGACATTTGACCTGTCAAACTTGGATTAATTCACGTATCCAGTAACAAATCTATTCTGTGATCTTCTTGCCTATTTTGGTTTCATCAGATACTAAAGCTACAGGAGACAGGTGAAATGTCAAGTCTAACATGTGACCCATGGACTTGGAACCAAACTGGACTCTCCACTTTTACAATTACATTAGTTCTATTTTCACATACACTTCTCTGTGTTCCTGTGTGTGCTCATGCACATATGTCACTGATTTTCCTTCTCTCCAGAAGTCAGCCTAACATAGCTGCTAACCTCAAGGTGGACAGTTCAAACCAAGTAACCATTTTACAGGGGTAAAATTAGGTGCTCTACTACTATGAAGATGTATTGTCTCAGAAAACCTACATACCGGGTCACTATGAGTCTGAATCAACTCAACAACATTGTTTTGAAATTGATTATAGGAGCCCTAGTTACCCAGTGTGGTATTTATATAATCATTTGTGAATTTGAGGATAAGAATGAAGGGGTGGAATCTAGTCGGTCAATTGGGTCATAGCCAATGAAGCCTCTCTGTGGGCATAGCCTTCTCCTGAGAATTTTGGGAAATCTGGTATCTCCTCCTTGGAGTCCCTGGGAAACATTGCTGCTGACAAGACACATGGAACTACACTAGTTTCCTGAGCTGAAGAAGCCACATGAATCTACTCTGATGCAATCAGACCTCTAAAGCCAGAGAAACCCTGTAGAGACCCCTGCCAGGGCTGAGATTTTAAACCTCATTGGATCCAAAGACTTTCTACCCACTACACTTGTTGTCATTGCATGTGTTTCTTGAGTCTAAAGAGGACTGTATAGATTATTATCAGACATATGGGCTAATATCAGACTTATGGGCTTGGGCTGGACTATTTTGGGATGCATTTTTAATGTACAATTACCCTTTATATAAAACTCTCTCTTATATACATATGAGTTTCAATGGATTTGTTTCTCTAGTCTACTCAGACTAATACACCCAGTGATTAAATGCTTGACTGCAAATCAAAAGGTTAGTATTCAAACCCATTAGCCATTTTACCAGAAAATTATGTGAAAGTCTATTTTGTAAAAATTTGGGATATCCTCTGGGGAAGTTCTATCCTGTCTAACAGGATTATTTAGAGCCAGAATTAACTCAAAGTTTTGAGGATAACTTTTATCAGAGAAATATAAAATATTGGCACATCTTTGGAGAAACTGAGAAAAAAATTGCCATTGCTGCTGTGGATGCAAAATGGTATAGCCACTGGAAAAACAGTTTCTCAAAAGGTTAATTATAGAATTATCTTATGAGTCATCAATTTCACTACCAGGTATATTTCAAAAGTCTTGAAAGCAGGCATTCAAAGAGATACTTGTACACCAATGTCATTGCAACATTATTCGTAATAGCCAAAGGGTGGAATTTATCCAAATGTGGATAAGTAAATGTGGTAGCGTTATAAAATAAGATATATTTCAGCCATAAAAAGAAATGAAGTTCTGATATATGCTACCACTTGAATAAACATTGAGAACAGTATGCTGACTGAAATAACTTGTAAGGAAATCATATGATCCCACTTATCCGAAGTATATAGAATAGGCAAATACAGGGAGATAAAAGGATAACAGTGGCCATCAGACATGCTTGTTTTTACTATTGTGGCTAGTGTGTTGCTTGATGTTAGAAGATATGCCATTGGTATTTCAAACACTGCCAGGTCACCCATGGTGAAGGTTTCAGCAGGTCTTCCAGACTAAGAACAGATTAGGAACAAAGAAAAGGAGCTTCGCTTCTGAAAATGTAGCCTCTGAAAATCGTATGAATACCAGTAGAATATTATCTGATATAGCACCAGAAGATGAACAACTCAGGTTGGAAGGCACTCCAAATTTCACTAGGCAAGAGCTGCCTCCACAAAGTAGAACTGGCCTTATTGATACAGATGGAACAAATGTGTTGTAACCTTCATTTAATGATGGGAAAGTACTCAAAATTAGGAGAAACCACTTCAAACATCCATTAAAAATTGGAATGTGGGATATCTGAAATACAAATATAGGAAATTTATAAGTCATCAGAAATGAACTGGAATGCATAAAAACTGGTAGGCTAGCCATTCGTGAGCTGAACTGACTGGTATTGACTTATTTGAATCAGATAATCAGGCGTCCTCAAACTACGGCCCGTGGGCCACATACGGTCCACCAAGGACATTTATGCCGCCTGCCAGGTGTTTTACCCCGTTTGTTTTTTACTTCAAAATAAGATATGTTCAATGTGCATAGAAATTTGTTCATAGTTTTTCTTTTAATTATAGTCCGGCCCTCCAATGTGTCTGAGGGACAGTGAACTGGTCCCCTCTTTAAAAAGTTTGATGACCACTGGCTCTGTAAGAAATTACAAATTCAAGAGGAATTATATCACATTGAGCATCAAAAAGAACATCTCATGGTCTCTATTGAAGTACAATATAGCCTGTGATAGGACAACATCTATATTTATACAAGGAAGACAACTTATACAAAGATAACAAATAGTACAACTATTATCAAAATTTAAACATCTACCACTAAAGCTAGTATTGAAGAAATTGAAGATTTTTACCAACTTCTGCAGTCTGAAATTAATCAAGCATACAGTTTAGATAGATTGGTCTGTATTGGTAACTGGAAAGAGACAAAAAGGAGGATAAGTAGTTGGAAGATATTCATCAGGAGGTGATAGAAACAAGAATAGCGACCACATGATAGAGTTTTGCAAGACCAATTCCTAATAATTGGAAATAACCTTTTCAATAACATCATTGATGACTCTTCATAGGAACATCACCAAATGAAACACATTGAAACCAAGTAGAGTATATCTGCAGAAAATATCAAGGAGAAGTATACAATAGTATTACTCAGTACAAAGTGGAGATGATGGAAATTATGATATAAGGTTTTGTGTCAACTTGATTGGGCCAGCGTTCTCAGCCAGCGTTAGGCAGTTAAAGCTAATAATTTCACTTGATGAGATCTAATACAGTGCAATTAGATGCCACTAGTCAGTTCTGACTCATCTCAACCCTATGCCTAACAGGAAGAAGCACTTCTCAGATCTCAGGGATTCTCACAATTGTTCAATGATCCCTCTGTTCAGCCACTCTGTCAATCTCTTTCATCCAGGGTTTCTTTTACACCCCCCTCCACTTTACCAAGCATGATTACCCATGTCCAGAGAATAATCTCTCCTAATACAATGCCCCCAAATTTGTGAGAGAAAGTGTTATCTTTGCCTCTAAATAGCCTTCTGGCTGTACTTCTTTCAAGACATGCCTGTTTTGTCAGTCCATGGCAAAATACATCTTTGCCATGTTTCCTTTGATCATCCTTATTCAATGTCCAAATCACATGCAAAAGAGGAAATTGAAATATGGTGTGATAGCATTTTTGGGTTTGTTTGGGTTCTTTTGTTGTTGTTATTGTTATTGTTTTTTGCCAACACGGCATACATTAGAAGATGTAGGTAGTTTAACTTGTTGATCAGGTCCCAGCTTGATGACCTCTTTTGAAGATGTGACTGAGATAAATGATTCCTTGAGCCAAACCCCTTCCGCTCTCTCCCTGGTGATCAGACCTGAGCTAGCTGCACTGTCTCAACCATGTGCTACGCTACCTGTGGGCTGAGCCAAACTCTGGACCATGGTGGACCCAGTTGCTGTGTGGTACTGTTCCATGACCTAGCACTGCCCCACTTTGCTGTGTCTGCTGCCTGCGGGCCGACTCCACTCATCTTCCCACCACTCCAGATGCCACCCCACCCCACAGCCACTTGATCCCCCTACATCTACACCATGGTGCTTTGCTACTTGCTACCCTGCACTACTGGCCTCTGCTCCACCTCAACATCTCATCTTCCTACTGTTTGCTTCCTTGGCCTTGGGCAAGTGGCTGGTGGGAGCTGGAAGGACCTTCAGTATATTAACTGTTCCACAAAATTGAGTTGGACTGAGCTGTCTGTACTGCCACGTGGACCCATTTGCTGCTGTATTCCTTTTTTGCTATAAAAACCTGTATAATCATAAGTGGCCTAGTTTTGTTTCTATAGGAAATGCTGCCTAACACACATGATTTGGCTTAAGTATGACTTGGTCCTCAAAGTAATATCCTTGCTTTTGAACACTTTAAAGAGGTCTGTACAGGATATTTTCCTAATGTAATGTGTCAAGAACATTATACATGAAGTAAAAGGTCACTAAAAAGACAGGAAATAAAGATCAAAGAAGATGTCAGGAGAAACTCTGATGCTTACCCTTAATTGTAGAGTACTTTAAAAAACTGGGGAAAATATGTTGAAGTGAAAGGTTTGAGCAGAAAATTTCAAAGGGCAGCTCAAGAAGAGAGAGTTAAATATTATCATGAACTATCCAAAGACAAAGAGTTAGAAAACCGAAAAGTAAGAACATACCCAACATACTTAAACTGAAAGAACTCAAACCGTGAGTAGCAATACTGAAAGATTCTATGGGCATAATATTGAATGATAAGTAGGAAGCATCAAATGAAGATGACATAACACATAGAGTCACTATATTAGAAACAAACTTAACATTCCATCAGTTTAGGAGGTAGCATATGAGCAAGAACCAATGTTATTATAAGAAGAAGTTCAAGCTACATTGAAAGCATTTGTAAATAACAACATTCCAGCAATTGATGGAATACCAATCGAAATGTTTCAAATAGCACATGAAGTACTGGAAGCATTTACTCGTCTATGCCAGGGAAGTTTGAAGACAGATACTTGAATGACTGACTGGAAGAGATTCATATCTGTACACATTCCAAAGAATGGTGACCCAACAGAATGCTCAAAATAGTGAATAATATCATTGATATGAAATACTAGTAAAATTTTGCTGAAGATAATCAAAAAATGGTTGCAGCAATCCATTTACAGGGAGCTGCCAGATTTTCAGGCCAGATTCAGAACAAGACATGGAACAAAGGATGCCATTGCTGATGTCAGATGGATCTCAGCTGAAAGTAGAGAATATCAGAAAGATGTTTACTTGTGCTTTATTGACTATGTCAAAGCATTAGACTATGTGGATCTAAATAACCTATGGATAGTATTGAGAAGAATGGGATTTCCAGAATACCTCATTGTATTCATGCAGAACTTGTACATACATCAAGAGGCAGTTGTGCAAACAGAACAAGGGAATACTGCATGCATTGAGATCTGAAAAGGTCTGCATCAAGGTTGCATCCTCTTGCCATATTTATTCAATCTGTTTACTGAACAAATCATCAGAGAAGCTGGATTATATGAAGAAGAATGTGGCACCAGAATTGGAGGAAGGGTTAACAAACCATGATATGCAGATGATATAACCTTGCTTGCTGGAAGTAAGGAGGACTTAAGGTACTTGTTGATGAAGATAAAGGATTACAGCCTTCAGTGTGGATTACAACTCAATGTAAAGAAGACCAAGATCCACACAAAGGGACCAACAGGGAAAAATGATAAATGGAGAAACAATGGAAACTTTGAAGGATTTAATCTTGCATAGATGCACAATCAATGCTTACGGAAGCAGCAGACAAGAGATCAAGTGATACAATGGGTTGGGTATATTGGGTAAATATGCTGCAGAAGTCCTCTTTAGAATACTGAAAATTAGGATGTTACTCTAAGGACTAAGACATGCCTGACCTAAGGCATAGTATTTTCAATACCCTCATGTGCACATGAAACTGGGACATTAACTAAGGAAGACGAATGAACAGGAACATATGAATTGTGATGCTAGTGAAGAATATTGACATATCATGGACTACAAGGACAAACAAATCTGCCTTCGAATGAATATGGTCAGAGTGCTCGTTGGAGACAAGGATGGAACACACTTAGAGGAAAGTATTTTACATATTTTGGACATGTTGTCAGGAGAGACCAGTTCTTGGAGAAGGACATCATGTTTGGTAAAATGGAGGGGCAGTTAAAAATAAGAAAGCCCTCAATGATATGGATTAACATAGCAGTTGCAATAATGGGCTTGTCAACCATAGGAAAAATTGTGAGGATGCTGCAGGACCAAGCAGTGTTTAGTCTGCTGGTAATAGGGTTGCTCTGGGTTGGACCTGACTCAGTGGCACCTAATAAAAACATCAACAACAAAGATTTGTTAATGAAGTCTGATATTTATAACCTGGGAACTGCCTATTTCGAAGGATTCTATGGACAAAATACACACATGTTTGCCATTTGCTACACTGTGGCGGCTTAAATGTGGTTATGATGGTAGCAGGATCAATTGTGATGAATGGATTTCAACATAACATTCTGAGCCAGTTCAATTCTCAAAAATTAACCCTGAAAACTTTGTAAAGATGAGGAACATTATTTGACATAGTGTCAGGGATGAACCTTTCAAGTTGGAATGTCCACAAAATAAGATAGGAAGAATTGCAGAATTGACTTAATGATATGTATAGAGCAACACTTTCGAGACCCTTATTTTCTGATGGGGCATTATTCAAAATGAGAGGAAACAACTGCAAACATCCATTTATAATCAGAACACGGAACGTTACAAGTACAAATATAGCAAAATTGGAAGTTGTAAAAACAAATGAACACATAAAGATCAATATTCTCGCCATTAGTAGACTAAAGTTGACTGACAGTAGTTATTTTGAATTAGACAATCATATGGTTTACTATGTCTAAAGGAAAATTTCAAGAGAAATGACATTGTATTCATCATCATCATCATCATCATCATCATCATCAAAAAAACATTTCAAGACTTATCTTAAAGTACTATGCTGTTGTGGTAGGATAACATCAATACCCATATAAGGATGACAAGTTAATGCAACCATGATAAAAACTTATGCAGAAGCCACTAAAGCCAGTGTTGAAGAAATCCACCAACATCTGCAGATTGAACTTGTTCAAACATGAAATCAAGATCAATTGATATTTACTGGCGATTTGAAAATGAAAGTTGGAAACAACAAGGAAACATAAGTAGTAGGCAATGTGGATATAAAAGGAGCTGGGGAACACGTGGTAGAATTTTGTGAGACTGACAACTTCTTCATTGCAAATATCCTTTCAACAACATAAACAATGGCTATACATAAACAGTGGCTATACAACTGGACCTCACCAGATGGACTACACCAAAACCAAATGGACTATATCTGTGGGAAGTGACAATGGGAAAGATCAATATCATCATACAAAAGAAGAACAGGAACCTACTTTAAAACAGACCCTCAATTAATTGCACATACACAAGTTCAGGTTAAAGATAAAGAAAAGTAAAACAAGTCCACTAGAAATGAAATATGACCACAAGTATATTCCAAAAATCTAGACGCCATCTCTAGGGGAGATTAGATACACTTAATATTGTTTATTAAATACCTAGAAAAACTGTGGAATAACCTCAGGAATATCATATATGATGAAAAGAAAGTCATTAAAAATAAAGGAATTAAAAAAAGAAGACCATGGTAATGATGGTGATATCTAGAGATGTCAAAAGGGACTCCAAACAGGACTCTTGAAAATAGAGTAGATAAAGAAAAGTGGGAAAAAATGAAGTAAAAGAAATGATCAGAATAATTCAAAGGCAGCTAGAGGAAAAAAAAGTAAAATATTCAAATGAAATGTGCACAAACGTTGAATTAGTAAGCGAAAAAGAAAGAATACACTGAGTATATCTCAAACTGAAATAAATGCAGAAAATTCAAGCCTTGAGTTGAAATATTGAAAGAGTCTATGAGCAAAATATCAAATGATACTGGAATTATCAAAAAAATGATGGAAGGAATACACATAGTTTCTGTACTGAATTTTTTGGACATTTGTACATTTCGAGAGCTAGTGTAAGATTAAGAATTTCAATGTGTACTAAAGACATTAGCAAAAACAAGGCTTCAGGAATTGATAGCATGCTTATTGAAATCTCTCACCACCATCACCACCCTACCCAAAAAAAATGATGCAGTGCTGGGATTACTCACTAGACTGGATCAAGAAATTTGGAAGATCCACTGACAAGGCTAACTGACTTGAAAGCATCTATGTTTGTGCTCATTTCAAAGAATTGTGGAAATTATTGAACAATATAATTAATAATACATACAAGTAAAATACTAGATGTTAATTCAAAAGTAGTTATAACAGTAAATTATTAAGAAACTGGGAGAAATGCATGCTGCATTCATTAGAGGACATGAAATGAGAAATATTATAGATATCAGGTGATTCTTGACTGAAAGCAAAGAGTAACAGAAGGCTGTTGGTTACTTATTTCAGTGACTGTGCAAAGTCATTTGAGTGTTCGAATCATAACCAATCTCATATAACACTGCTAAAAATGTGTAATCCAGGGCACTTAATTGTGCTTCTATTGAATCCATGAATAAACTAAGAGATGATCTTTCTAACAAACCAAGGGGATTACTTCATGGCTTAAAATCAGGAATGGTGTGCAATCAGGGTTGTATACTTTCATCATACTTAATCTGTATGCTGAGCCAATAATTGGAGAAGTTGTAGCATCGGGATTAGATAAAAACCCACAATATGCAGATAACACAATATTGCTTCCAAAAAGTAAAGAGTACATGAATCATTTACTGATGAAGACCAAAGCCTGATCTGTGGATTACAATTCAGTGTAAAGAAAAGGAAAAATCTTACAACTGGACGAATAGACACCATGATAGAGAAAAGATCAAAGTTTTCAAGGCTTTCATTTTACTTGAATCCACCATTAATATCCATGGGAAATCAAAAGGGAAGAGAGGTCAGATGGCTCTCAGATAACAAGTACAGCAACTACCAGAGAAAGTCCACTATGAAGGATATCTTACTGGAAGAATCTCAACATAAAGATAAGCAGACGCAAGTTCATAATGACAAAGCAGCAATGCCTGATTATAGACTCCCCTTTACCAGAGAGCAGACAGGCGCCATTTCTGTGAGTCCTGCTCCTGGTCAGCATAATCATTTCTGCCCTTTGCCCACACTTCCCATTCTCTGAAGCAAGCCAGCCAGCCAAAACTATCACCTCACTAGTCTATGGAAGACAGCTCCATGTAGACTGCACGGTGCAGACAAAATCAGTACCCAAGTTCAACTTTTCAATTCTGATTTTTTCTTTTCCTTCCTCCCTTTGTGTTTTTTGCTCCAGTATCCTCCTCCACCACTTTTCCACCTCCCTCACATAACACATGTATTACCAAAATAACACTATCAAAGAGTATATATATATATATATATATATATATATATATAGAGAGAGAGAGAGAGAGAGAGAGAGAGAGAGAGAGATTCATTTTTGTATTTTTCCATTACAATACTCTATTTTTTAAATTCTCTCCTACTTCCTTTTCCAGTATTTTCTTCTGTTGCAGCCCCAATGAACTGAAAATAGCCATTCCTCCTAGGCAAAACAGGCAGTCCTTTAGGTTCCATCATATCCACCCAAACAAGGGCTTTCCCAACAACCCTCTCTGATGCACTAACATGCACATATTCACATTGTCATTAATAACAAAAATTAGCATCCACACCATGGACATTCTCTGCTCTTTTTATTTCTCATTTGCCCCTCATCTGCCTGCAATCCTCCAATATATCATTCTGCTCTCTTTCATTGTCCTTATGAAATATATTTCAGTGAAATTTATTAATTCTGATTATTACCCTTAAAGTGCATTTCCACATTATTTTACAAATGTGTTCACCTCTCCAGACAACCACTTATCTATTATGTCACTCTTGCTCTTCTCTCTCCACCTTCTCCAATTACCCAACTCTTCTTTTCTCCATTTCAACACTGTATATTTTCTAGCTTCATTTAGACTATTCTCAGATAACTAAACAGAGCCAAATGCGTCTACATGACCAGCAGTGCATACAACACCAAGAGCTGTTCCATGATACTGGGGAAATAGCCCTCAACCACAGTAAACAAACCATAATATGAAGAAAAACAAACACAAACAACCAAAAATCACCCAAATGCAATATAGTACTCTGAAAAACAGGCAATAAAACTACCAGAAATTGAATTCAGAAAATGGGTGTTGAAGTCATATCAAGAGATGTAAGAAACAGTAAAGAGAACAAGGAAGAAATGGAAAAAGTAAAATCCTCAAACCAAAAGGAATCACAGAAAACAAACAATGAGATAACCAAATTAGGCAGCATTAGTAAAAAACCTGAAGAATAGAGTGGAAGAAGAGGAAAATTGAACCAGTGAGCTTGAAGAAAAACACTATGACTACAATCGACTAAAGGAACAATCAACAACAAAAAAAGTAAAGGAATCAGAAGAAAGCCTGAGAATAATATGGGGCACTATGAAGAGAAACAACCTACATCTTATCAGGATCCTGGAAGAAGAAACAAAATATCTACAGAGAAAATAGTACAAGAAAGCATAGAAGAAAATTCCCCAACAGCACACATGAGGTGAAAAATAACTGCTCAAGAAGCTGAGAGAACCCCAAATAGGATAAATCCCTAATGAAAAAAATCACAACACTTCATATTCAAGCTATTCAATTTCAAGGAAAAAGAGATAATCCTGAGGTCAGCGAAAGAA
Source organism: Tenrec ecaudatus (assembly GCF_050624435.1). NCBI lineage: Eukaryota > Metazoa > Chordata > Mammalia > Afrosoricida > Tenrecidae > Tenrec > Tenrec ecaudatus. The sequence continues at coordinate 162,596 of NW_027457989.1, read as the reverse complement.
TAAAAGAACAGTCAACTACCAAAGAAAACAGATAAGGCTATTTTCAGTTCATTGGGGCTGTTTTTCACAACAGGTTATGCTCACTGATATTGTTAGCTTATCATGCCAAATGTCCAAGATGCACAGGTGGTGTTAATTGAAGGGCGGAATGATTCATGCATTTGGTCACTTTAACTTTGCAAGTTCTCACAGATCTTGATTTTGAAATTCAGTAGAGTGAGATTATGCCTTAGCCAGTTAAATGCTGCTGCTTCCAAGCCTCAAGTACACTCAGACATATCTGAGCAGAAGCCACATTATCTACCTGAAACAGCTTTGGTGTTTCCACATGTATATGCAGATGCCCACCAAATATGAGAGTATTTTGCTTTCTCTGACTTGGCTTTTACTAGCAGTCAGCCTCATTCCATCTCTTTTGTAAATGTTTGAAGACTGTGTGGATTCTGGGGCGCCTATGGGATAATGGTGGGCATATGAGATTAAAAAGATCTTTTAGGGAAGTTTCATTGATGTGCATTTAATATTTAATTACAACTCTCTTTTATACACGTGTGTCTGTGGATTTCAACATCTAAAGTGCACAGATTAACTCATTCCCATAGCGGAGTGAACCTCCCTTTGAGCAGCATTGGTTAGATAATAAATCATGAGTAGTCCTGCAAAAGGAGATGGAGCCCTCGTGTCTGAGTGGTTACACACACCAGCCGATCCAGGCGCACAAAAGGCGTTTTTAATTCTAGTAAAGAGTTAACAACCTCAGACACCCAGATGGCAGTTCTGTCCACCTGCAGCCACCTTCACGGCATGTGTTTGTTAAGATGGAGGACATTGAGGATTGTGGTGTAACATATGAGTTAATGTGGGCTGCACTGGTTTGGGATTTTTTCTCCATGTGCACTTACCCTTTATCTAATGCTCTCTTTTATACATTACAGTTTCTGTGGATTTATTTCTGTAATGTACTCAGACTAACACAACTAATATAAGAAAAGGCAGGACACAAGTAAGCACCCATTTCCGTTTGGGAAAGACACTAAACAGTCAAAAGCTATTTTCCTCCATGCCATCTGTGGGTGGCACAAACAGTTAATTGCCCAAATCATAACTAAAACGATCATCTGAACCCATATGGTGGTACCTCAGAACACAGACCTGGTGGTCTGCTTTTGAACCCACACACAGCCTTGCAGCCCCTATCTCACACGGTTCAGTTTGGCTCTGCACACCTGGTAGTTCCATGACTTGGAATCTACACCACAGTAACTGTTTGGATGAAAGGTACTCAGTCCTGTGTTATGACCAGCCTCATGCCGACGATTCTGTCATGAGGCAGTCCTGACCGAAGTCAAATACCTCATGATTCTAGCTTTTCTTTTCTATTTTTTTCTATAAGTAGTTAAAAGACTTTATTAGGAAGGCTATGAAGTCAAAAGTAACTCTTGATAGAATTTTCTTTCATCCTTTAAGTCGGCTCTGCAAATATATAATCAGTGATTTAGCTGTAAGATCAAAGATCCGTTAATTTATTTAAAATATATTTTGGTTCTTAAAATTTATTCCATAAAGTACATATTTTATTATAAATTCCCTACTTAAACAAAAGAGGTAATAAATAAAAACAAACAAAAAAACAAACACAAAATATAAAAACCCCAACAAAACAGTAACTGAGCATCTTTATAAAAATTGTAAAAAACTAACAAGAGAAACCAATATTGTGTGTGTTTGTTAATATTAAAAAAAGTGAAAAATCTCTGGATGGGGGACTCCCACCCCCTGGCTTTGCATATCTCACCGTCATCAGTCTGTGGGGCTTGAATATATTGGATATAAACTTACAGCTACAGTGGCATCAGAGGTGTGTGGTATAGCATGAGTGCATGCTACTTATGGTAAACTTTCTAAAAAAAAGAAAGAGAATCAGATGGTCATAATGCAGCTCATCATAACTATAATACAGCACAACTCAGAGATTGTGTTTTCTGGGTCTTTGAACTGATATGAGCCAATTGAGTTGTGGGTTGAGGAACTGAATGTGAAATTGACCTGTTTTTTAAAAGCTTGAATGATCTGGAAGGCTAAGGTATGGTTTCAATCATTGTAATAGTGATTTGGGGACTTTTTAGGAACCTGTTTCATGACCCTAATTTACTTCCAACACTGTGGATAGTAACTCACATTCAATGAAGCAAGTGCTTGGCTGCCAACTTGAAGCTGGCTCAATTACTGCCTACTCAGCTTATGCAGACATTTCCTTGCAAACTGGCTTTATTTTTTTAGACAAATAAGTTTCTAATGGCTTATTTTTTCAATTTCCATAAACCTCATTATTTAATAACAAATTTTTTTGATCTCCACAAATGAAAAGGTGCTTATGAAGTATAAACACCAGGGTTATTGGGTAAAAGGTACTGCATGACACAGGGTACCGGGAATTCAGAAGCCTAGGAATTTGGGTGGAAACACTGATTGAGGCACACGAAGACACCGCTTGAGGTGGAATAGCCCTCATGCAGACTTACGAAGTGTGATAACTAGGCAGTGAGCCCTCCTACTCAGTCACAATAACCTACTCCTCAGAACTGTTTTGGAGTCAGGGGAGATTGCATGTAAAGTCAACAGAAAGGATCAGTGTCCAGGCTGGAGTATGAAGGCATCAACATATTAAAGATACTTGCTTCTGTTTGCATCACTTTTATCCCTATCATTCTTCTCCTGCAGCCAAAACTCAGTCCCAGGCGGATGGCAACTTCAGTAACCAGACTGTTCTGTCTGACTTCTACGTTAGGACACATAGACCATCTGAATAAACACTTGATTCTGTGTCCCTCTCCCTCCCATATACAAAACTGCAGCCAGCACCAGACCTTAACCCTGCAGACTAAGAGTTTGTCAAAAGTCTAGAAAGAGCAGTCCATACCCTGGAAACCTAGCATAAAGAAGAGAAGACACAGAATCAAAACCTACAACTGAAAGAAAAAAAAAAGCTCCAGGTGTGTGTCATTCAGACAACCGATTCCAATGAAAACACTTGAGCTTCCCACAGTGTAAAATTTCTTTTACTTCCTTACTATTGTAATTCAAACAGTTTCCCATATCTGACCTCCAAATGTAACTCCAGCAGATTCAAGTATATTAAGGAAGAGGCAATTATTCTGGTGTTTCCCCTGAAACGATTATGGAGTCTTAAACAGTTTTATTATTCTCAGCTCATGCCTTAGATTTTCAACAACTTGAATGTGAAGGAAATCATAAAATGCCACGTTACACAGGTTTCCTTTGTGTTGCCTCACCCAAGACTTTGTCTCATGTACCTTGAACATGTTATCAGGAGAGAGAGTCCCTGGAAAACGACAACATGGATGGAAAAGTTGTACAGCAACTCAAAGAGGAAAAAGCTCAAGATGATGAATGGACACATTGGCTACAACAATAGGCTCAGACTTAGCCACAATGTTCAGGATGATGCAGGACTTGGCAGTGTTTCAATCTGTGAGCATAAGATCAGTGATTCAGACCTGACAGGAGAGCACTGTGTCAGTCTGGGTAGATTAGAGAAACAAATCCACAGAAACTCTTATGTATATAAGAGAGAGTTTTATGTAAGAGTAAAGTGTACTTTAAGAAACCATCCCAACCCAGGCCAGTCCAAGCCCATAAATCTGACATTAGCCCATATATCCAACACAGATCTACAAAGTCCTCCTCAAACTCACAAAACACATGCAATGCCAAATGCAGGAGGAAAGTCAAATCAGTGAGTGTTTAAGCATCTCAGCTCTGGCAGGAGTCTTCACGCTGTTCTCCAGACCCAGGTCTGCATCTTGGCAGGTCCACGTGGCTTCTCAGGGATGTCTCCCAGGAAGTGAGCTTTGCTAGCTGAGGCAAAGAACTAGCTAAGGCAGCCACACACTGGTCAGACCATCATAGAACAAGATACCAGAGAATAAGAAAGGCGGGGCTCACCAAGCCACCATTTATCTCTCTGCTCTTTAATTAATCCCATGTATTTATCGGCCAGGTTAGCACAATAAACCTTAACTATCACAGCAACTAACAACAACTTGCATAAACCTCAGTCTTCCACAAATGTAGACCTCAGAATTCAATCCCTAAGTTAAACTTAATTTAATAGCAGTTTGTTATTTATTATAAATTAATGCAAGAATACAAAGTACAGGTTTCTTAATTTGCTGTTCACAGCGTGTACTCCTGATGCTGCAACACATCACAGGACCTCACTGGGGCGTCATGTACTTTCCTTTTCTCATTTCAAATTTGAAAATTTGTTAGAGTACACAATGTGTTGACGCACCAGTGCTACTCCTCCTTTGAAATAAAAACTTAAGCCCGCTTCTACTTGAAGGACAGAAGTTGCTAACTTTTTTAGCTGGGATGTGGATAGACCCTTACAAACAAGGAGAAAAACCTGAAAACAAAAACTCCACTTCAAGTTGGCTTGCTAGAGCATCATCATCCTTAAGCACTGTCTATAAACACCCAGGCCATGTTGCTCAGGGAGAGAGATTTTGATGAACAATGTCATCCTGAGTTCTACTATTAAATAAATAGTTGTTCTCTGTTTTGTTACTGTTTTAGTTGGGGACAGGCTGTCCAAATCACCCTGACTGCATAACCTAATTTAAATAAATAAGGCAGATTGTAGAGCGCTTTTGTTTGTGTGTTTGTTTCAGATATACTCCCATAGGCTCCCAACCAGTAAATCCTTAAAAGAGCAGGAAGCCTCATCTTTATCCAAAGAAATGACTGGTTGATGTGGACTGTCAACCCTGTAGTTAGAAACATATATGTAAACCACTAAACAAACAAAACGCAGGAAATAAACTAGTTTAATTGTGGGCAATGCATGCTGTATATGTAAATTTAAACATTTCTCATATCCTTTGGATTGGTTCATTAGGCAACGTGTGGAATTTACAGGGTTACACAGGAGTAACATGTTCGGGGCCTTGAGTGTGGAAATACCCCTCTTAATGATTTTCTCTGTGACTGACCTATTGGCCACTCACATCACACACTGTGAGCCTCGCTCTGCTTTTCCAGTGGCTGCCTCCATGCTGACGGTAAACAAGCCAGGAAACCACCTTCCTGCCTGCATCCTAGCTTGCCTGCCCTCAGGAAGGCCAGTGAGGCTTGGGTAATAACATCCCAGAGGGACAGGTGTACTCAATGGGATCAGGTTTTTCCTTGGTCATATAACCTATTAAAAATACTTTTACCACAGAACTCTGATCACTAGGAGTCTGAGAACATTGCAGTAGTAGGTCTGCACCAGACAGACATAAGTAGAAGAAACAGAGAAAACATAAATAAATGGAGACGTAGAATTATGGAGACTCTATGTCTTTAGCTGTGCTGGGGTACAATGAGACACATCCTTGTGTTCAAAACTTCATCATACATTTGGAATACTGGTTATTCACACCATGACAGGGAGGTTTGGGGAAAATAGGGAGCTAAAAATATGAGTACAATAAAGGAGGGTATGTGTATAATATGTGAATTATAGGCCAATAAAACAGTTAAAACAAAAAGTAAAAGTTCAAGCTATTACCTCTCCTCCATGCATAGATGCATAGTCTTTTGTAGGTGCCATCAGTCAGATTCCAACGCACGGTAGAGCCATGTGGCAGGGCAAAGCTGCCCCACAGGATTTCTCAGGATATTGTCTCTGCAGTAATGAATGGCCAGGTCTTTCTTCCACAGCACTGCTTTCAGTTAGCTGCTGAGAACTGCTTCATGTAGTGCCATCAGGGTGTCCTCCACACATACTCCGGCTTCCCATGACCTATTCCCCACGTTATAACTAGAGCATTCATTTGAAAGAGAAAACCATTTTGTGTCAAAGCCTTCCCTCTCCATCTCAGAATCAAAGCTCCAATCACAATGATCTCTTAAATTCCCTGAAAATTGCCAGGCTCTCACCTACCTCATAATCATCCTGAATAGCCTTGGTGGCAGAGTAGCTATGTGTTGTGCTGATAACTACAGGTCAGCAGTTCAAAATCATCAGCTGTTCCTCAGGAGAAAGACGAGGCTTTCTATTCCATTGAATAGTCACAGTCCCAGAAACCCACAGGGGAAGTTCTAGCCTGTCCTAAAGGGTTGCTGTGAGTCAGCCTTGAGTCCATGGCAGTGAGTTTGTTTGAGTTTTGTTCTTATTTGTCTCCTAACTGGAGTCCTTGGATGGAACAGTCAATGCCCGTGACTGATCAAGAGATTGACAGTTTAAGTTCACAAGCAACAACACCCTCAAGAAAGTTCTGGCATCGTACTTCAAAAATATAATGACCATTGAAAACCCCAGGAAGGATATCTTTCCTCTGTCACACGTGGGTCTCTGAGATTTGGAATTCACTGGACGGCAACTGGTTGTTTGCCTTTGGGCTAACTAGCTGCTACTTAAGGAACCTGGATGGTGTAGTGCATTATGTATTGGGCTGATAAACACAAGGTCACCAGTTCAATGCCACCAGCTGCTCTGTGGGAGATCAATGAGACTATCTTTTGACAAAAAGAATTTCATAGGTTCCCAAATTTATTTGGCTAACTAGCCCTTACAGAAAGTAATAATCACTCAGCACTTCTGTGGCAATTGAAAACTTCTGTAGGGTAGTCCATAACCTGGGATAAAGTATAGGTATCTGCTGTTGAAACCTCCCTGCATCATTCCAGTGATCCCAACCTCACCCTCAGGGGAGCGCCTTTACTCACTTTGGGGAACACTGACTTGCAGGCTCTGGAAACACCAGGGGGCATTTCTAAGTCTGTCTTAGAGGGTCCCAATAGTCAGAATTGACTTGTTGATGGTGGTGTGGTTTTAACTCCTACTCCTGCAGATCTCAGCGGCCATGTTGGTTCATCTGGAGTCACACTGAAGAAATCTCAGCCTTGGTACTTATTGACTGTATAAGTCTGGGAAAGTTCACCTAAGCATCCTTACTGTTATGATTAAAGGATTCTGTCCCTTTCAAGTTTTTCTAACACATGGCCAGTTCCCACATATGCTTCACTCTTCTTGTGAAATCCTGTCTTGGGAAAAGCATATAGGTTTTGACTTATTTTATTGATAGTTCGGTTATAAAAAAGAATCACTTGCTGGTGTGCACAATGTTTTACCTCACATAAAAATTACTTCTGAAAAATTTCTAGTTGGCATGTGAGATAAAGTTTATTGTGCCAACATGGCTGACACGTGTGGGATTAATTGAAAGGTGGAGGGATAAATGGCTCTGTGAGCCTTGCCATTCTAATTCTCGGGTTTCTTGCTTTCTGATGGTTGGATCAGGATGCAGTTGCCTTAGCCAGTTCCCTTCTTCAACTGGCAAGGCTCACTCATGAAAGACATCCCTGAGGAGAAGCCACATGGACCTACCCTGATGCAGCCCTGGTTGCTGGAGAAGCCATGTGGAGACCCCTGCCAGTGCTGAGATGCTTACATGCTCACTGATTCGGGTTTCCTTCTGCAGTCAGCCTTATTGCGTGTGTTTTGTGAGATGGAGGAGGACTTTATGGATTGGTGTCGGACATATGGGCTAATTTTGGACTTGTTGGCTTCGGCAGCACTGGGTTGGGATGTTTTCTTGATGTGCACTTACCCTTTATATAAAACTCTCTTATTCATGTTTCTGTGGATTTGTTTCTCTAATGTACCCAGACTGAAACAATATAATTGTAGTTGTTTATTTTTAATGGAATAATGTACTGTAGTCTGAAATTGCAGTGCTAAGTGTGTCATCGTGTCCTGATACACAGTCTTTAAAACATGGGAACACAGGTACAATATTTCATTCTTGACTCTGTGAGAGCTATCGCCAGGGATTGTAACAGAAGTTCTGTGTTTCCTGGATGTCTAACAAATAAGGTGGTGAATGATCTTGGTCTCTATTCAAATATAGAGAAATGATCCAACAAAAGTAATTTTGCCAAAGAAGGGGCTTATGAAACACTTTTTTTGTGTGTGGGTGGGTCGGGAGGAAGTCTGGAAATGAGACCATTTAGCCACCATAGTGGGCTTCTGAGGGAGGTATAATGCCATCTCCTGTTTGAATATTTGGGTGCATGTGATTTGTTCTCTGCTTTTGGTAAATATTGGGGTTGGGAGAACTGACTCATATTGGAGTGGTTCTCAAGCCTCGTTACACAGCATAATCACTTATAATGAAGGTTTAAAAAAAACAGTGGATCATACCACAATCCAAATCAATTAAACTACTGAGGTGAGAGCTAGGTGATTCCTGATAGCAGTTCATACGAAGAACTGATTTGTCCACTTGCGGAGAATTAGTCACTGCAACCTCATGAATAGCAACCAAATATAAGACCTCAGTCCAGAACTCAACTCACTGCCAGTGAGTCGATGTCAACTCGTACTGACCCTATAGGACAGGATAGAAATTTCCCTCTGTGTTTCCCAGACTGTAACTCTTTAAGGGAGTAGAAAGCCCTGTCTTTCTCCCAAGGAACATTGGTGGTTTTGAAATGCTAATTAGTAGTTCATGGACCAATGCATGACTATTATGCCACCAGGGCTCTTTCTCAAGATAGAAGGCACTCAAAATATGGTCAGGGAAGAACTACCAGCTCAAAGCAGAGTTGATCATAATGATGTGAATGGAATAAGTCAGTTGAGACCTTCATTTGCTGATAGAAGATGTCTCAATATGAGAAGAAACAGTGACAATTATTTAATCATTGAAACTCAGAATTTTGAAGTACTAATATAGAAAAACTAGAAGTCATAAAATATTACATGGAACTCATAAAGATCAATACACTAGGTGTTAATGAGCTGAAACGGACTGATATCTGCCATTTTGAATCAGACAGTCAAACAGTTTGCTGTGCTGGGAATGACACATGCAAGTGGAATCACATTCATCTTCCTAAAGAACGTTTCAAGATCGACTTGAAGTACGATGCTAATGTGATAAAATACTATCTATCTGCAGACAAGAAAATCCAGTCAATACGGTTATTTAAATTGATGCACCAACTACTAAAGCTGATGATGAAGAATCTGATGGATTTTACCATCATCTTCAGTGTGAAATTGATCAAACACACAATCTGAATGCATGGATAACTATTGGCGATTGGAATTCAAAAGTTGGAAACAAAGAGGAAGGAATAATAATTGGAAAATATGGTCCTGGTGATAGAAATAAATCTGGAGATCACATGATAGAATTTTACAAGGCTAACAACTTGTTCATAGCAAATACTTGTGGGCACAGACAGGAATCAAATTGACTACATTTGTGGGAAGCGAAGATGGAGAAGCTAAATGTCAGCCGCTAAAATCTGTCCAGTAGTCAACTGTGGAACATGCCATCAATTGCTTGTAGCTAAGTTCAGATTCAAGCTGAAGAAAATTACAACAGGCCCACGGGAGCCAAATACAACCTTGAGTCTATCTCACCTGAATATTGAGATGTCAGGAGCATATCTGACTCACTAAACACTAAGGATATCACCGAGAACATGAAGAAAGCGAAAGGTCATTGAAGAGACAGGAAAGAAAGGCTCAAACTGGATGTCAGAAGAGACTCTGAAACTTGCTTTTAATCATGGAGTAGCTAGGGCACTTAATAAGAAATGATGTCAAGGAGCTGAACAAAAACTTTCAGAAAGCAGCCGGAGAAGTACTATAATGAAATGTGCAAAGACCTAGAGTGAGAAAACCAAAATAGAAGAACATGTTCAGTATATCTTAAAATAACTGAAGAAAAACAAATCTGAGCTTTGAGGTACTCTACTGAAATATTCTATGGGGTAAATATTGAATGATCCAGGAAGCATGAAGTGAAGATGGAAAGAATACACATTATTCTACCAAGAAGAATTAGTTGGCATTCCACCCTTTCAAGAGGAAGGATATAAACAAGAACCAACAGTACTAATGGAAGATACTCAAGCCACACTGATGGAATTAGCCAAAACCAGTTGCCAAGCATTGACTGAATTCAATTTAAAAAGTTTCAACAAATTGATGAAGCACTGGAAGCATTGGTGAAATGATGTTTTGGGGTTCTGGGACCCTGCTGGAATGACGCTCTGAGGGATCCATGACCCCGCCAGAATGATGCTATTTGGGGTCCGGACCAAACCAGAATGATGCTCTAGGAGTCTGGGACTTGCCAGAAAAAAAATTGTTGGTGTATCTGAGACCTCTCCAGAAAGTTGCTCTCCCACCAGAGAGATCCTCTGGGGGACTGGACCCCTCCGGAACCATCATCCACTAAGTGCATGCTTCTATGGGGGTGCCGAAAACCCCCTTCCCTCAAGTATACTTCTTGCAGTATTCCCGCTCCACAACACTCCATTCACCTACTCTCAGCACAGACTGGTGCCGACAAAAATTAAGAACAATTATTGTTAGTAGGCATTGTGTTTGGTCCTAGAGAATCTTTATAATAAAAGACTTACTTGAAGCATAAACTCTCCAGATCAAGACAAACTATTTAGAGTGTAATAAATGTCAAGTTTATAAATAATGTACTATAATGGAGCAGAGGAGTGAACTTTGAATAAGATGTGAGAAGGCTAAACATTTAAACTGAGACCTGAGCAAAAAATGAGCCAGGTACAAAGCTGATGTTTTGGTGGATTGGTAGACTGATTATTATCCAGAGGCAATATTCTACAACTCATCTACAGATTCAACCTAATTCCTCTCAAGGTTTGTTTTTCCAGAAAATGACAAGCTGATTCTATAATTTTGATTCTAAAATTTTTATGGACATGTGACAGTTTTAGTATAGCCAAAATAATCCTGAGAGACAATAAAATATAGGTGGAGAATGCACATTGCCTGATATGAAAATTTACTAAAAAACTATCGTAATTAAGACTGTGTAGTAGTGACAAAAAGGTAGACATATTGATGGAATATAATTGAGAGTCTAAAAATTCAACCTCATACATCCATAGCTAATTGACTCAAAAAGAGTACACAGAGAAGTCACTGTGATTTCAGCAAATGCTGTCGAAACAACTAGATACAGGAAAAAAGAATGGGTTTTGACTCCCACCTTGCACCATATGCAAACACTAACTCAAAATAGATCTAAGACCTAAATGTAAGAGCCAAATCTATAAAACCCTTAATAGAAATCATATACATAAATGTTTGTGACCCTGGATTAGGGAATGGTTTCTTAAGATATCTTGCATTTTAAGCAATGATGACATCTTAAACATAAGCAGCCCAAGTTCAACATAAGTGGAACTTCCTCAAAATTAAAGTCCCTTGTAATTGGAAAGACACAATCAAGAAATTTTAAAAGGCAACCTACATCAGTAGCTATTCATGAGATACCTAATAATCTTGTATTCAGAATATATAAAGAAATGTTATGTCAAAAACTAAAACTCAATTAATTAAAAATTAGTCAAGAAGTTAGTCACTACTCTAAAGATACAAGTGTGTTAAATATAAACTATATAACTCTATTATAGATTTAGTCTAAAATTTCTGTAAATTGTTTGAAACTTAAAAATATTAAAATGAGTCTACAAGAGCTAAAATAATATTTTGAGGCTATCCAATCTGAATTTAGGTAACATTTAAAGAAGAGACTTAATGGAATGAACACTAATGGCCTGATGAGCTGGGATGTGGGGGGCGGTGATATTAAGAACATCATATGTGAAGGAAGCAAATGGTCATTAAAGACAGAAAAGCAAGAAAAAAATCAAAGTGGATATCAGAAGAGACATTGAAATTGCTCATTCCTTAGAGTAGCTAAGGCAAATGGAAGAAATGATGAAGTTAAAGAGCTGAACAGATAATCTCAAAGGGCAGCTCAGGAAGAAAAAGTATTAAAGAATTCATCATTTTTTCACCTTATATGCTACCAAGTCCTGCCAGCCACCTCCACCCCCATCTGCCCCAACCCCAAATGGCTCTGATATCTCCCATCAGCCCCCACTACAATCCCTATGCCACAGCCACATTCTTGAACTATCCAAACAACCTCCCCACACCTCTCCCTGCATCCACACCTGCACCCTTTCTCCAAGTACCTGCACCAGGCTCCACACTGAAGCCCCAGTGATATACCTCATGCTGCCATGGCCATGTCACTGCTCTGCTCAACTCCCTCCAAAGGTTCCCTGCCTTCATCAGGAAGCTGGATGAGTTCTGGGAGGCTGGTTAGCACCAGGAATGGCTAACCTGTGCTAGCTCCTTCTTCTTGTCCTTTCAAATGCCGGTGTCCCTGAGGCATTTGAAAGGGAGGACAGGCCCCAACAATTTTCCTTGACTTTCATCCTCAGCTGTAAGTGTCCCATGGCCTCATTTCCACTCAGTCCAGCATCATTAGGATGTGTGTGCATGCCTCTGCAGCACGGATCACATCAGCAGCCACTGACTGCCTGCCAGACCTGCACTGAGTCGCTTAACCCACAAAGATCTGGCCCACTTTAGAGACGAACCACTAGGAGCTCAGTGAGGCTCAAGGACTTTCCCAAGGAAATCAGCTAATGAATAGAAGCACTAGAATTAGATCTCAATTCTGACTGTAGGGCCTATCAGCCTGCACAGATATGTTGAGGGCTTTTGTTGCTACACAGGAGCTAGCATCTAGAAAGTACAGTGTGAACCTTCACGGAATGAACAAGAGCAGGTCTCTGCACATGAATCACCCTCCACACTCAGGCAGAGACTGGAACAGAACTTCCCCCTAGTGAGATGTCAAAGTTTATTGGTGGTTAATAGGGTCAGTATGCAGAAAGTGGGGGGTGAAAGGTAGAGGTGATGGAAAAACTACAAGGATCATGGAATGTTACCTTTCACCAGAGTTTTATAATTGCTGTCAATAAGGCTTAAACCTGTAAATAACTGAACAGGCAAAAGTTGTGAGAGAGATACAAGGGGCCTTCAAAAAGTTTGTGGGAAACATCCATTATTTTCAGATTTGTTTGGAGTCATCACTGGGGCTTTTTCTTATTCTGGTTTCTTTGTTGGTTCGCTTTTGCACCTGCATGACCAGGTCCAGGGCCTTCTTGAAAACTGGAATGACATGGTCCACTGGGGTGAGTGGTGTCCCCCAGGTCCCATACTCACTGAAGGCACAGCTGTCAACACCTGTAGTTGTTCAGGAGCCAGCAGAATCCCCACCCACTCCCCAGCCCCGAAACCCCACACCCCCTTGCAACCAGCCCCACCTTGCAAGTAATTGAGAAGCATGTCTACAGTGGGTTCTACTTTGTTGTCAATTTTCTCCAGGTTGTAGACTGGCTGCTTGGCCATCTCGGGAGAGCTTAAGTCAGGTTGGCCCTTGCTGCGACACAGAGGGAAAAGACCCAGCAAGTTCATTAACTGCCAGTCAATGTAGCAAGTTATTCCTGGGGTCATGACTCAGGTAAGGAATGCAAATGCCTGCATAAGATGCCCACATCCTGCCTCCTGATCCTCACCCAGGAGGTCCCCAAGCTTTAGCTACATCACGAAGCTGAGTGTCAGCTTTATTTCTTGATCCTGTATGCTACCAAATCTTGCCAGCCACCCCCCTCTATCATCTGCCCCAACACAAAATGGCTCCGGATATTTCCCGTCAGCCCCCACTACAATCCCTATGCCACGGCCACACCTCCTTCTTAAACTATCCCAACAAGCTCCCCACTGCTCTCCCTGTATCCACACCTGCCCCCTTTCTCCAAGTACCTGCACCAGGCTCCACACTGAAGCCCCAGTGATATACCTCATGCTGCCATGGCCATGTCACTGCTCTGCTCAACTCCCTCCAAAGGTTCCCTGCCCTCATCAAGAAGTAGGATGAGTTCTGCGAGGCCGGTTAGCATCAGGTCCTGGCTGACCTGTGCCAGCTCCTTCTCCTCGTCCTTTCAAATGCCTGTGCCCCTGAGGCATTTGGAAGGGAGGACAGGCCCCAGCAATGTTCCTGGACCTTCATCCTCAGCTGTCATTGTCCCATGCCCTTCATTTCCACTCAGCCAAGCTTCATTAGGATGTGTGTGCATGCCTCTTGGCGGCACAGATCACAGCAGCAGCCACCAAGTGCATGCCACACCCTGCACTGAGTCACTTAACCCTCAAGTGCAAACATCCGGCCCACTTTAGAAATGAACCACTAGAGGCTCAGTGAGGCTCAAAGACTTTCCTAAGGAAATTAGCTAATGAATAGACTAGAATCTGACCTCAATTTTGACAGTAGGGCCTATCAGCCTACACAGACATGCTGGAGGGCTTTGGTCTCTACACAGGAGCTGGATCTAGAAAGTACAATGTAACATCATGGAATCAACAAGAGCAGGTCTATGCACATGAATCACATTCCACACTCAGGCAGGGACTGGAGCAGAACATCCCCCTGGCCAGCGAGCTGTAGGGAGTCTCATGTGGCGTGGGGATGAGCTTTTCTCGACCCGCTAGATTGGGAGGTGGAGAATTAAGACTACAGTATAGAGCAGGTGTCCTGGTGTCTGGTGGGTTGCATGCTAGGCTTCTAACCACAAAGCCATCAGCTAGAAACCACTGGCTGGAAAAAGATGAGGCTTTCTACTCCATTGAAGAGTTACAGTGTGGGAAACCCCAACCCTGTGCAAAGGGTCTCTGGGTCAGAATCCCTGGCAGTGAGTTTTCAGGGGAGTACTGCCTCTTGTCATGCCAGCACGTTTTCAAGGAATGGTGTGGAACACCAGGCCAGCCCCTCAGTCTCTCACTGGCAGAGCCACACCCCACTTGGATGATCTCCTTGAGCAACTCTACGGCCTCCTTCAGGTCCCGGATCTGGGCCATGGCTTCCTTAAAGCTGGAACTTTTCCTAAATCGCTGATTCAAAACCAAAACAAAAAGAACCCCCAAACCAAGCAACATACGCAGGGAAATCATTAGAATAAGGATAAAATGACTCCAGGTGGGAATACACAGTTAAAATGGAGTCAGCATAAATCTAAACATAGGGCAAGCTACTAGAAACTTCTTCAGAGGCAACAGAAAACATAAATTTCCCTCTGGGCAACAAGCAGGAGCAGCTCTCACACTCCCCCACACTAACAAATATGCAGAAATATGGATCCAGTTCAATTGCCTGAATGTCTTTTACTGGCTACTTTCTCTGCATGAAAAGCAATTCATTATTGATGGCAATTTTCTCCTGTTCTCTTAAAGAAACCTTCTCTCCAGCTGTCTGTCCTCCACTAAGAAGCTTTCCTCCAGCTTCTTTCTACTGTTAAATACAAACAAACAGGGTTTTGTAAAAATTAAAGAAGCAACATGCAAAATTTTTGAAGAGTGTATGTGGGACTGGGGGATCTTCCGTACTTGAGGGGTCTTGCCCTTCTTATATGCTTTCACAAAGAAAGACTGGCCCTCTCTTTGCTTGAGTTCCTGCTCACGGAACCCCCATCTTTGTACAGTTTGGCCTGTTTCTTTCTCCTTTTACTTGCCACCTGCCATACTGTTGACTGATAGCCACCAACCTGGGTCACCTCCCTTGAGGTCTCAGTCCTGGACTTACCCCCAACAACCTGGGAATGCCTGGAATATCACTTTAACACCCTCAAGGGTGAGCGCGCTCCCTGCCCTACCGGCTGTCAAGAATGAGCCAGGGAGTTTCCAGACCAGATTCACCCCTTCCTCTCCCCTTCACTACTCCTGGAGAAGACACCCCGCACAGGGGACAAGACTAGGCAAACCTCAGGAGGAAGCCCTAAAACGTTTTGTGCTCCAGCTGCAGCCACTGGCTTCCTGAGTAGCATTCACATTGTGGTGAGAGAAGCAACAGACCCACGGCTCACCTGTGAGCTGAAGACATTCTAGGAGTCTCAGGGAGGAGGCACCACTGTGTGAAAGGAAACAATGGAGGGGGGGAGACACGCAAAATTCCCGCAATGAATCAGAAACACCGACGCCCAAAGCCCCAGTCTGGGATCCTCCTTTCTCCAACAGGAATTCTCCCCAGGAACCCCAACCAATCCCAAAACTGGGGGATGGAACCAGCCCCTGGGTCATCCTCCCACATCTCACCACACGAGGGGCGCCGACGGAGCGGGCGAGGGGGAAGAAGGACGCTTGCACCCCAGCCAGGCTGCTGTGTGCACCAGGGTCACCCCAAACAGGTCACCGCGCGACCCCTCACCTGGCGTATACTTTAACTTCCATGTGGTGCTTATGCATGTCTGAGAGTGAGAAAATAAACCACTACATCACCGGTCTAGTTTTGGACTGTTGTTTATAAGGACACTACCTGCTATGGTAAAGATGAAACAGTATGTTCTATAAAATGTAAGGGAAAAAAACAAAAGCCTAAGGAGCTTTTACTCTGCTCTCTATTGTTCTATGAGTCTAGAATTCATATGACAGGTCTGATTTTATTGTTCTTTTAAATGTATGTTCTTATTCATAAACATAAAACCTTAGTGTGTTTGTGTATTTGAACACTGAAGGTAAATACAATAGTATTAAAAGTGGTGCTTGGTAAAGTAGAGGGGCAGCAAAAAGAAGATAACTTTTTAGAGTGACAAAGGCTCAAACCATGGGCTCAAATATATGAACAATTATGAAGATGGTATAGGACAGGTCAGTGTTTCTTCCTGTGGTACACAGGGTAACTATAATTCAGAACTCACTTAATGACACCAAACAATTGCAACTTCCATTGTACACTGGCTCTGAGTATAATAAGTACTAAAATGTTAGAGTATTTTTTTAAATAAGCATTAACATAATAATCATTCAGAACAGTTGTTGAAAACATATAATCATGATTTTAAAATATATAAATTCAAGATGAATCAAGAGTTAAGGACAATCTTGAACAACTGTAGATGTGCATGAGAACATTATTTTTTTATTTTCATGCATGAGAAACTTTAATACACAGTTGTACAACTGCAGAGAATGTGGGGTAAAAGCATTTAAAAATACACTCTACAACGGGATATATTACACTGGTGTTTTAAAAACACAGTAACAAATTTGATGATTTCATGACTCTAATTAATTGAGAATGATTACATCACACACCCTAACAGTTTATGTACAGATTTGTGGAAATGGGATGGATTGAGTTACAGAGCGCCTATCCCTGCCTTTGAGCTTATATTTCACCTTGACTGAGTGGGATTATTACCAGGGATGCTAGGATGTTTCATCATTAGAAAACATATTAATGTAACTGACTACATAAACAGGAGAAAATTAGAACCCTCTGATCATGTTAATAGGTGCAGAAAATATATAATGCAATATCCAACACCCATTCCTGATAAAAAACAATCAATAATATAGAAATGGAAGGGAGAGACATCAACACAACAAATGTATTAAAGGAAACACTGTTGGTGAAGGACAGTTAGATGACTGGAACTTCCTGGAAATAAGACATTTATGTACACAGCAAGATTGCATCAAAAGAGTAATACAGAACCCACAGATTGGGGGGAATACATCTTTAGCAATGAGGAGATTGAGACAGAGGGGGAGGGGTAGAGGAGGAGCAGAAGACAACTGCAGCATTTTCAGGAATCTCTAATTTATATGCTCACCTGAGCATGCACCAGGGAAAAGGAGGCTGGAGTCTGGGTGGTCTAGCATAGGGAGCAGAGCCTGAAATCAGTGTCTGAGGATGAAGTTTTGTGAAGGGTCTTTCCATTGTGGCTCTTGAGTCTACAAGGCTTAGGCCTCTTCTCTGACTTGCATGATTGGAGGAGTTCATGAGAAAGTCACATGGTGCCAGGAGAGGCATGGTCAATTGGAGCAGATGGCATCAGGTGCTGTCAGGTATGTCTCTGTAGTCCATGCAATGGGAGTGTCTCTTGGGGATATTCACAGTTGGGAAGCCTGCTCTCCACCCACCACTTTCTGTCAGCTTGTCTTCCTGTCATGGCTTGTGTGTTGTTGTGTTTCAAAGGCAGACAGGGTCACCCAAAATGAACAGGTTTCAGCAGGGCTTCCAGACTGTGCAACTAAGAAAGAATCAGTTGCCACTCCAGGTGCTGAAGCTCACCTTCGGCCACTCCCTCCTCATCTCTTCCAGGTCACACCCCTTAGGACAGACTCCACCCACCCCCTACCTAGGTGATGTAATTTCCTGCTGAACCTACTTCCTCTGACTGAGAAGCTTCAGAGTGAGCTTCCCATAAGGGTAGGTGAGTCTCTGTGTTTCTATGTGGATCCCATGCGTGGAGTCCCCTGCAGGGTGACGTCCCAGTGGTGTCTTGGTTCCTGAGGATGTTACAATTCCCGCATCCTATTGGCCCCAGTTCCAGGATCCCCTGGGACGTTTCCATTTAAATCCTTTCTGGGCTGGGTACAGGCCACAGAGCATTCACACATGGGAATACTCTGCCTCCTTTATCCTGCCCAGAACCCCTCATGCACCCTCACCCCTCAAGCCAGAAAGGCCCGATTGGAGGTAGGTTCTTGTCTGGTGTCCATTCCCTCCATGTCAGGTGTCAGGCATGAGAGCAAGGGACCCCAGAGTGACCTTACCAAAAGAAGAGGCCAGCCTTGCAGTCATCAGGTCACCCCATGAGGACTGAGGTTTGTATTAGAGCTTAACTTCCCAGCACCTTGCTTTGCAAAAGGTTGCCATAGCAGTCACAGCCCTAATCCCCGCACAGTTTAATTCCTCGCATAGAGTAAACCTCCACTGAGTGCTTTCTGCCCAGGAACTAAGGCTGTAGGTAATCTGGCCCTCGGGCAGAGGGCTTTGGAGAGTGGATTACTTTAACCTCTCCAGGCAGCCCAGGGGAGGGCAGTGTCTCTTGGAGGCTTGCCTGCATGTGTGTCCTTGATGGAGGTCACCAAACTGGAGACAGTACAGGGGTCTCCTAGACAGGAACCATGTCCTATCAGCCTTGGCCTGACTGCATTGGTCAGGAGGCCCTTGACCCATCTTGTAAGCCTGCTATCAAAGGATGGAAGAATCTGTCATTGTGATGTATTCATTGATAACCAATCATGCTTTTGTGGCAGTTTCCTTTGCCCTGTGCCTTCCCCACAACCTCTTTAATTCACATCTCAATTGTGAACCTGGGAAGATATTTCCACCTCCTGTTGGTGGCCTCCCTCATCCAGATAGATGCTTTGTTTGTGTCTTTACTTTGTCTTTGTCTCTTAAGATTTAACAAATATTCTCTTTAAACTATATTTAAAACGGGGTCTCCTTTTTACTCTAAAACATCTTGACTGCGTGTGCTTCCTTAATCATTTCTGCCCACCAGAAACTAGCTTGTGCTCTGTTTTATACAGCAAGAGGGACTCCAATCTCAAATAAAATTTAAGGAGAACATTTATTAATGATCAGAAATAATGCGGAGGAGGATTTAATCTATGGGGATACCCTTTAAATGGACTTTAGGCATGTACTGCCTTCCACAGCCCTTTACTAACTGGGGTGCTAAGACTTTAATCTCTAATACAGCTCCTGGGTTTTGTCTCTGCTGATGCTGTACCTTTCCACTTGCAGTGTGAAGAGCACCTCAGCTCAGAGATTGGTTCTGTTAATGGCTCATCCTCTTTATCACTATGCTCTTCCACCCGTGCCATCATCCCCTTATCTTCCCTCGTGACTCATAGAGCATTGCTGGCCCAGATTTAATGTCCACCCTTTTTATTAATAGGGAACTTTTGTTTCCTTTATCATCCTTTTGATGTGCAGAATTCAGCAAATATTTTATTTATTTTCAGGTCCTTTTTTGTATTAATCTGGAGAAAGAATAGCTTTTCTTCAACTGTAAAGAGTTTCAGTTTTGAAAATCCAGAGGGAAGTTCTACACTGCCCTATAAGGTCACTATGAGTCAGAATTGACTCGATGGCAGTGTGTTTTGGTTTTGTGCATTAATATTATCTTTTAGTGACACATGCCTTCAAGGTAAGCACTTTTTTGGTTGTTTTGAGTTATTTTCACAGTGACATGTATTTAAAGCTTTCACTTATCAGTTATCCTAGTGGATACAGACAATGTTTCATAGAACCCAACTCTAATTATGTAAACTCATTTAATCCTTTTGATTGATTTCATTTGTTTCTTCTTCAATTTGTTTGCTTTGACTGTGTAGGAACTGTGTCCTACTAAGGTTAGCTCCTCGTAAAAAAATTGGGTCACAATTATTCCTAATACAAGGTAACATTCAGATATATAATTCTTATATATAGTAAGATGTCATCTTATTTAAGATAAAGTTACCATTTTCTATCTCCCACTGCATGGGAATACTTAATTGCTCTAACCTTTTATCCAAGTATTCTTGATAAAAGACTTGTTTTATTCATTGCTTTATTGTTCTCAGGTGCGCTTTGGTGCACTCTGTGATGCCATAGGACCTTAAACTCTTCCTTGTGGTTTCTAGGCTATAATTAATGTGACCAGATTGCCACATCGTGCGATACAACTGCTTACATTTCGTGGAGCTGCCATATATTTACTGTAGCAGTAGGACTTCTTCACTAAGTAATTTAGATATGCAAATTCTCAGTAGGCTTACATGTTTTTCACTATGGGCACAGTGATTCTTAATGAAAATTGTTTTTGTGTTTCTGATTTAGCCATGTTTTCAGCATAAAACCAATGTGTCCATAGACATGAACATGCTTTCATCATGTTTAGTTTTCCCTTTTGTTAGGTGCCAAGTCATGTTAATTCCATCTCATGGCAACCTCATGTGTTATAGAACAGAACAGCTCCATAGCATTTCTGGAGTATAAGTTGTGGAAACAGATCTCCAGTCCTGTCTTCACAGTAATGCAGGCTGAATTTAACCCGTCAACCCTCATTGGAACTGTCTAGTTCAAGCTGTTTGACCACCTACAAACCTTCATTGTCCTTAACCCCAAAAAGCAAACTCACTGCCACAACGTCAATTCTCACTCATAGTGTTCCTATGTAGGTGTCTGAGATTCAAAATCTACACAGGAACCACCAGCTCGCTTTTCTTGTACAGAACTGCTGGTGGAGTTGAACTGACAGCCTTGAGGGTAGCAAATGAAACCAGCATTCTCCCCCACCCCTAGAAATGAAACCGGCCAAACAGATGCCATCAAACCCACACCAACTCCTGCAAACTCCATGTGTGTCAGAGCACAGGGATGTTGCAGAGGGGTTTCAGTGGCTGGTTTCTCAAAGTGCATCACCCAGGCTTTCTTCCCTGGAGACTCTGAGGAGACACAAACTTCCAATCTCTCCATGAACACCTATCCGTGTTAACCATTATGGTGCGGAAGCATATCAAAAACTAAGCCAGGCACACATGCATGCATGTACACACATACCAGAACCTATGGAACCTGGCATTCTTTCAAAGAAAGAAAACTCAAAACTGTACAATGAGGTTAAATTTTTATCTATAACATGAGAAACCACCTTTTGGAATATGCAAAATTTTCAGGACCCAGAAAAATTAAACCATTTTGTTATTTTTCAGCTCTCACAAGTTTCTATATGAATTGTACAGATACACTGTAGCCTAACTGGTCTCTTTACCATAGCTAGAGAATAAATTAATACCAATTTTAATAGATCTTCAAGAAAGATACTCTATGTAAATTTCTTAATATTCTTTCTGAGTTTTTATGGAAGATGAACAGGTTTCTTAAAGATTTTTAAGATGTATAATTGAGGAATTATAAAAGATTTATTGCATTATTCTGTTTAACATAATGATACTACACTGTTTAGCATTATCTATTAGGAACAGATATGCAGAGGCTTCAAAATGATCATGTATAAATTCCATTCATCTTTATTCCATTTTTCCATGATCTTTTTGAAACTCACTTGAGCATTCATGGCATGAAAGATTAGCTACCAATGAGCTCCTTGTATTTAAATTAGATGATAATTTGATAAATAGCAAGCATTTGGCCCACCATTTGATTCTGTATGGTGACCATTGTAGTTTCAGAGTAAATCTATACTCTGTATGATTTTTGTAACATATTTTTCGAGTTTTTCCTTGTCTGGGAAGACTTTTACTTCTCAATCGATAATTTGACTGGGTAGAGTATTCTTGTATTTGCATTGTTTTCCTTCAACTTTTGGAATATGTTACTCCACTC
Source organism: Tenrec ecaudatus (assembly GCF_050624435.1). Taxonomy (NCBI): domain Eukaryota; kingdom Metazoa; phylum Chordata; class Mammalia; order Afrosoricida; family Tenrecidae; genus Tenrec; species Tenrec ecaudatus. The sequence goes on along the minus strand of NW_027457989.1, from coordinate 140,550 downwards.
TCCTTTTTTTCATAGTTTCTGCTGATAGGTCTGAACATATCCTTATGTGGTGACTTTATATGTGATTGCTTTTTTTGCCCTAGCTGCTCTCATGATTTTCTCCTTTTCCTCAAAGTTGGATAGTTTAACTATTATGTGCCTTAGTGATTTCTTCTTGGGGTCCCGTCGTGCTGGTGTTCTTTCAGCCTCCTGGATGGTTGCTTGGTTTTCATTCATTAGGCTGGGGAAGTTTTCCTCCAAGAATTCTCTCGCTACTGTTGCAGATGACTTCTTTGTTGTGTCTTCCTACGGTAGGCCAATAATTCTAATGTTGTTCCTCTTCATAGCATCAGACATAGCTCTTAGGTTTTCTTCGGCTTCTCTGATGCTCTTATTAGATTTTTGTTCACGTTTATTAAAGTCTGCTTGGTTGTCCTCCAAGACACTGATGCGGTTTTCTGATTCCTCCAGTCGATTCTCAAGGAACATGATTTTGCTATTGTTTTTCGTTATTTCCTCCCTAAGCACCTGTATTTCCCTTTGGTGTACGGCTTTTATCTCCTCTATCGTTTCATCCTTTTTCTGTATTGTTTCCTTCATATCCTGCATGACTCCAAGCAGCATTCTGAGAGTTTCTTTGTATGGCTTCTCAATGTCTGCTTCTTCTATGTATGTTGCTATGTTCAGCACATCTACTGCCTTTGTCTTTTGTTTCTCCTGTTTTTTTGTTGAGGTCGTTGGGGCTGATGGCTGTTTGCATTGAATTGTTTTTGAGGAACCAGGTGCCATTTTCTAGTCTCTCTCTGGAAGACTTATAGGAATGCTTCTTTGAACTGCCTACAGCTGATTTTGCTAGGTTATTAACCTACCACTTTATCTTCCTGTGGCTTCCCTATCAGGGGAGTGCCCCAGATGGCAGGTCGGCTGCCTGCCCCAGTGTTGCAGGGACTGGGCTGAAGTTCCTGCTATTGGTTTAAATATTGATAAGTGTTGGCTGAGCTGCCTTATGTCCCCAGGTACACAGGCAGGAATTCCCTGGTGAGGAGTCAGAGGAGTATCCCCTGGAGAGCAAGCAGGCCTTTTCCCTAGCCTTGGGCTATCTATGCAGGGTGGAGCTCACCTAGCTGGGTGTGGCCCAGGCGCAAATGCCCCAGGGCAATGGGAGTGTCCCATAAGTCTGCAATGGAGTGTGAGAGAGCAGTTCAGGAACAAGAGGGGGAGCAAAATTAAACAGTGAGACCGGACTGTGCCGGGGTACAGGGAAGCGAGGGAAGGAAAAGCAACTATGCAGCTGAGTCCCACTCCCTGCCTGTGGACCTGCAAGGGACCACTCCCTGCCCCAAGCCCCAGTGGCAGTCCATAGCTGAGCCCCAAGAAGAGTCACAAGAAAGCTGCTGAGCAGCCCCCAGAGAAGTGGGGGTGCAAAGAGCAGAGATGTTAACTGGCACCGCAGTGTAGCTGAAGCTTGATCCCTGCCTATGGAGCTGTGGGGGTTTGGGTTCAGTCCCTGCTCAGCCCATGCGGCGCTGCAAGCTGTGGCTGTGCCCTGAAAAAGCCCCGGAGCAGCCCTCCAAGCCTGCGTGGGAATATAGTGCAGAGATGCAAACAGAATCAACAATGCAGCTGAACACCAATCCCTGCCGGTGGAGCCTCAAGGGCCCTGTCCCTGCCCTGAGGCAGGCAGGGGAAAACTGTGGATGTGCGGAGGCCAAGCCCTGCTACAGGTTCCAAATGGTCCCGTCTTGGGCAGACACAGCGGCTAGGCTAGGGTCGAGCCCCATCCAGCTTCCACTATAGTAAGCCAAAAGCCCCCAGCCCCTCAAAACCCCGTGGATCTGAGCCTACTTATCTTTATGTTGTGCCTCCTGCGATCCAGTGGCGTTGAATTTCCCTCTGAGGAACTCTCCTGGGCTGGATTCTGCGGAGTCCCTCTGGTATGTGTTACTCCGTCACCATCTTCCCGGAAGTCTCTATATGATTTTTAATGGATAACTACCGAAGATATTTTCTCCTGGAACAAATTATTTTGGTCTCACTTAGGTAATCCCATCACATTCTTCAAATCACAGTTTTCAATGAATTCAATTAATTAGATTATTAAGGGCATAGGGTGAAACCACCACTAAACAAAATGGTCCCATAGGCAGGGACATAGAATGATTTCACAGTAGAAATCAACTGAGAGCGTACCTACCTATGTGTACCTACCCCCTGTTTTGAGGACTGATGTTTGGTCTGGGTCCTAACTAGATTAATTAATTAGAGACATTGAAAAGAATACCTTTCTTATTGTTAGCTGCAATCTAGTTTTCTCCAGTTTATAAGAACATGATGTACCCATGGGGATGTAGTGGGTTATGTGTTGGATTGCTAACCACACATTCAGCAATTCAAAACCATTAACTGGTGATGTTTTCTAGTCCCTTAAAGAGTTGCCGTTTCAGAAACACACAGGGCCTTTTGTACTCTGCCCTGTAGAGACTTTATAAGTCAGAATTGACCCAATAAGAGTTCATTTTTTTTTAATGGACAACCAAACGAAACCATGACCTGTGACCTCTGTATTCTGAGTTTAATCTGGTCACCTTTTTTCTTGGGGATTGGAATGGTGACTTTGGGCTCTTCACATATTGGTCATAAACCTGAGAGTCCTCATTTGCATTTCTTCTAACTATTGCCTCTTTTGTTTTACTTTTTTGCTAGTGTTTCTTTATGATCCATTTATTTTGCCAGTGTGGGAATTCCCATGCATACTTATTGCTAATGAGCTTTTCATTTCATATATAGAATATTCATATAAAACATGTATAAACCACTTTATTTTGCCACCTTCCATGAATCAGATGCAAATGCCTTAAAAGTTTACTGGAAATGTGCTTGTGGTTCCTGGTTTTGCCTGTCTACCTACCTTAGTTCTGTACATTTAGGTAAAGTCTGAGAGAGCAGACAGTTCCACATACATAATTAGCAATGTGAGTTTCTTGATGGGTTAGATTTGGGTTCTGTGTAGGGTTGTAGAGTGCTAGAGTCAGAGTCTGTATTTGAGATTGGAATCTAGGCCCTGGGATTAATGCTCCCGGTTCAAGAACAAGAGTCAATGGATAGAACTAGAATTTCAGTGTCATGAGTGGAGAGTCAGATGTTGGTGGATGGATTAAAGGGCTCTATGTTTACAATGTGTCGTGCCTACCAGCTTATGTTTGGCTCTACTTAGGGGCTTATGTGTTATGGCATAAAGATAGAGAGTTATGGTTTAAACAGTATAGTTTTGGAAGGTGGTTTCTGATATTGAGACATTGTGTCATAAAGTTAAGATTAAGGTTGGAGAATATATTCAAAGTTGTGTTCCTGACTCAAACAATTGGGATAATTGAATTAGGTTAGTTTGAGCGTGTATGGCAGGGGTCTTCAAACTTTTTATGCAGGGGGCCAGTTCACTGTCCCTCAGGCGGTTGGAGGTCCAGACTATAGTATTTTTTAAAGAAACTATGAACAAATTTATATGCACACTGGACAGGTCTGCTGCTAAGCAGGACTGGCAGCAGCAACAAAAACTACTGGTGGGCCTGATAAATATCCTCGGCAGGCCGCATGTGGCCCACGGGCCTGGTTTGAGGATTCCTGGTGTATGGTGTTAGGATTTCTTAAGGAAATCCTATATTTTTTCCACTTAGCTGTGGCTATCAGGGAATGCTCAGGATGCTAATAGACATCGTGGATGTAAAGAGCTTTTCAGGTGGTTAGGGGTTCAATGTTTTAGGATATTATCAGTGTGCTGTAAGGATGCTCAGCGTCTTAAGGTGTAAGGGTTAATGGTTTGGGAGTTGTTGATTAACAATTAATAGTTATTGGGTTAACTTTCAAAAGTTATTTTTGTGTGTTGAAATGTAGCCTACAACGTTTATATATTTATTAGCTATTTATGGCATATTTTGCATATTTTATGGATATGAACATTAATTTATGATTAGAGGCAATTTTATTTCATTTGGGAAGCCTCTTTTCTTTTTTAAAAAAAATCATATTTTGATTGCTCTAGTTAGAACATAGTCAATTTTTAATATCAGCAGTGAAAGTGCACATTTATGTTTGTCCTTTTTCTGAGGTGGGGTGATGTTTTTCTCTTTCCTCTAAGTATGACATTTTCATTTTTTTAAAATAGGAATGTGTATTATCATGTTCATATATTGAACTATATTGTTTCATGTTAGATTTTCAGAGGTGTTTTTTTTAACATAAAAAGCCTCTGACTTTGTTTAGTATGTTTCATGTGTCTATTTAGATAGTTAATCCTTTTTTGCATTATTTGTGATATTACAGAGCTTATTTTCTTATGTTAAATCAACTCTGGGGGAGATTCCAATTAGTCATGGTATATAATTATTTCAGTGTGTTGTCTGACTCAGTTCCCAATATTTTCAAGCACTTTTTCATGTAGATCCATTATAAATATTGGTCTACAGTTTTCTTGAAGTATCATCATCTAACCTTGTTAACAGTTTATTACTGGTCTCATAGAAAATGCTAGTAAGTGGCAAAAAAAAGAAAAGAAGAAAAAAGAGGGCCTGATGCAGGGGGCTTGAGTGGAGAGCAAATGCTTTGAGAATGATTGGGGCAGGGAATGTATGGATGTGCTTTATACAATTGATGTATGTATATGTATGGATTGTGATAAGAGTTGTATGAGTCCCTAATAAAATGTAAAAAAAGAAAAGAGGAGAACAAAATGATTAGGGCAAAGAATGTACAGATGTGCTTTATACAATTGATGTATGTATATGTATGAACTTATGAACTGTGATAAGAGTTGTATGAGCCCCTAATAAATTGTTAAAAAAAAAAAGAGGAAAAAAAAGAAGAGGTGAAGGAAAAAAAAAAACATGGGTGGTGCTGTCAGCCATCCAAACAGATGAGTTTGAAAAATGTTTGCAAAAATGTAATCACAGGTTTGACAACTCTATTAAGTGTAATGGAGAGTACTTTGAAGGTGATAAGATTGTTTTGTAAAAAAATATATATAGATTTTAAAAAAAGAAAATGTTAGTAAGTGTACTCTCACAACTATTGTTATGTTTTCACCCAATAACTTGAACTTAAGGGAAAAAGTGTTTATTCATACTGTGTGAATCCTCTGGTCTTTAATCTACTTTAGATTTAGCCTTGAAGTTTCTCATGGAATTTAATTGTGATTCAGTTGATTCTGGACCCTCTGAGCATCTTGAAACCCACTCACCTCATAGATCACTTGTTCTGGAGGGATCCTCAGGTCTTGCAACTGACCTCCCAGTGTAGAGCAGTGTTTCTCAAAATTCCTAATACTATGACACTTTAATACAGTTCCTCATGTTGTGGTGACTCCCCAACCATAAAATTATTTTTGTTGCTACTTCATAACAGTAATTTTGCTACTGTTATGAATCCTAATGTAAATATCTCATATGCAGTATATATTTCTATTGTTACAAATTGAGGATAAATAAAGCATAGTGATTAATAACAAAAACAACATATAATTATATATTGTGAAATATTTCTTTCTAATTATAAATGAATGAAAATTTGTCTTGAAGCCTGGTGTAGCATGGGTAACAGTCTTCACGTCAGGGACTCATGTGGGTGTATCTGCATGTTGGCAGACCTACCTGGAGATGGATAAGGTCTCAGTTCCTACGACCATCAAAAATATGTGTTTTCCGATGGTCTCAGGCATCCCCTGTGAAAGGGTCATTCAACCCCCAAAGGGGTTGTGACCAACAGGTTGAGAACTACTTGCATAGAGGGATAAATGATTTACAGTACCCTTGATGGACAAATAGTCACTCACACCAGAGTGACTGTGTGCTACCCTCACACTTGAGCCCAAGATGAGAAATACTCTGCCATAAGACATGCAGCGTGGATCATAGAGAATTTCCTTCAGTTCACCTCCAGGAGAATGGTGTACATCAATGAGGGACAGGAATTCCTCAGTGATTTTATCATCACCTTGTTTATTTTTTTATAGCAAAGGCAAGCCATTCTTTCTTTTTAATAAGAGAGTTTATGTTGCAGAAAACTTCACATGAAAGGTTTGGCATCTGTTATCAAGGAAATAACTTTTATAAATATAACTATCACACAAGTATTTTGCACCTCTCTTGTGTATTGATTAGTGGTTTCTGAGGTTGTCAATGTTAGGTGCCATTGAGTTGATTCCACATTGTAGGGACCCAATACACAACAGAAACACTGCGTTCTCCTTTAACAGACTCGCAATTTAGGTTGAACCCATTACTGCCGTCACTGTCAATCCATTTTGTTGAGGGATTCCTATTTTTCACTTCCCCCCTACTTTACCGGACATATTGTCCTTCTCAAGGGACTCCTCCCTTCTGACAACATTGTCCAAAGTATGTAATATGGCCTCCCTACTCTCTCCTCTAACTAACATTCTGAGCTCATTTATTCGAAGACAGACTTATTTGTGCTTTTGGAGAACAATGTTATTTCACTATTCTTGGCCATCACTACAATTCAGTCAAATCTGTTCTTCTTCAGTCTTCCTTATTCAGTGATCAACTTCCACATATGAGGCCATTCATAATAAGGTAGTTTGGGTGAGGGGAACCTACTCTTTAAAGTAAGATCCCTGCTCTTCAACAATCTAAACAGCCAAATAAGGTTTATTCATCCAATACAATGTATCTATTGATCTCTTGACTGGTGATAGAATGACTATCACCATTCTGTTGTTTTGTATTTTTTACATAGGCTAACAGTTTTCTGGAAGGAGTTAGAACTTAGTCAAGCTTAGATTAAGAATGTTGCTCACGGAGGGGTCTGGAAGGCAACTGTTCTCTGCAACCGACCAAAATAAGATCCCTGAGTTGAAACCTGTTCTTAAGACTTGGTGGTATGGTGAGCCTTATATTTAAGGTATGCTTGATGACGGGACATTAAACAAATTGTGTTTTTCTCTAGTAGCCTGACTTGCTGATTAATTTCAAAGGAGCACTAGTCTACACCCTTTATCCTATAACTGCAACCTCACACATCCCTGCCTTCAGAGACATCCTGGGGATTGCAAAAGGGCAGTGCCAATGATGTCCAACTATCCATTCAGGCTACTGCCTCCCTATTTTATCACAGCATAGCCTCTTCCCAGCACTTTCATTTTGTTTTCTTGCCAAACTATGTTCCTGGAGGAACATGTTTTACATGATTAAGCCTAGGCACTCAGTTTTCCCCTTCTCCCTTGCAGACCAAGACTATGGATTGGCTATCCTTGAACCCAAACCAATAACCACTCTCCTACAGTTTGTGTTGTTTGCCATCTGTCAGCATTACCTAGAAAGCTTGGGGTCCAGAATCTAGGCACAAACATGTTGATAAGTCATCTCTTTCCTGGATGCGTCTTGTATTTTTAAGCTTCTGCCATCACCTTGGCCCATGACATCACCCATCTACCTACCCATTACCATTCCTTTACTGTAGGCTGCAGTCTTTCACAAAGGCTTTAAAAATGGACAACCATAAACCCAAGAACTTAAGAGAGGAGCAAATAAGGTTTCTCCTGGCTTGTTTTCTTGTTCAGGATATCTCTGTCTTGGCCAAGGTACATCTCAGATGTCCTATTGGTGTTCCTCTGTCTCATTGTCCACCTCTATAGCATGTTTCTGTAGTTATCACACTCTACTGTTCATAAATGGGCTACCTAACCATAGGCATTTCTTCACATACAGTAGATATTCTAAAGAATACCCAGAAGACAAGTGGATTGGAGCAGGTTAAACTTGATGAAAAGCTCAGCATCGTTGGAATTGAAGTGCAACCAGAGAATTTCTTAGAAGCAAGGATGGTGATACTTCACTTTACACACATTGGTCATGCTATGAGGAGAGAGCAGAACCTGGAAAAGACACCATGCTTAGTAAAGTTGACAGTCAGTGAAAAAGAGGAAGCTCCTCGGTGGCATGAATTGATACAACAGATGTAGCAGTGAGATCAAGCATAACCAGTGTGATGATGGCACAGCATCAGACTGTGTCCTGTTCTGTTGGACACAGGGTTGGTATAAACTGGAACACACTCAAAGATAACTAAATAAGTAAAAATATGTAGAAACATAAAACAGTACTCCTCACAGGACCTAGTAGAATAACTGTTCTGGGAGGACACGGTAGGGGCAGGCGGAGATGAATATGTAATGTCATATTGAATAAACACAGCAAGAGGAAGTGTGTCCCAAGTTACCAATCAAACTCCTGCTGAGAAACAAAGGCAGGGGGCTATATACAAATGAGATGGGGGAGCTCTACTTGGAACAAGCATGTAGTGAGCCAGAAGACTCTCCAAGGCCAGCTCCTGAAGGAAAAGCACAGTGGAGGAGGGGAGTTTAGAGTTTTAGGCACGGACACGACGAAGGAAATGTAGGCAATAACAGATATGCATCAATTTCACAGCAACAGTCCTGAGTGTGCATCAGGGTGGGGTTGTGACTTTTGACAAGAAATGAGTTTTTCATAATTCTTCCTTCTAAATGTCTTCTGGTTTGATGTGGCGATGTCTTTCTAGCACATTCTGGATCCTTGACCAAAGTCCTTCTGTTCCATGGTGACCTGAAGTTGGGAATGTCCTTTCTCTGCATGTTTGCCCAGCATATTTAGACATAACTGATAGTAGGTTGATGGAATGGTATACTTTTCTAGAAAGAAATGCATCCAAAGAGTATCAGGAAGGAAAATACAGAATAATTGTTGGCACTACATGAGGTATATGTATTTCATCATCGTGTATCAATACGTCATATCCCAGGGGAGGTTTCTTGGGTAAGTGTGAAATTTACAGTGTTACACAGGGTTAAGCTGGTTGGGCAGTGGTCTCACACAGAATGGCCAATGACTTTATTGTTCTTATTCTGAAATCTGATTCCTCTTGGCTAATTTATTGGTAGTAAATACATCCTTGTCACCAAAGATTAGCTACTAGATTAATAAAAATAAAATTTCCTTAAGATGGCAACTCTATTTCCATGTATTGTTGCTTCTATATTACTCTCTCTCCCTCCCTTCCTTCATCCTTCTCCCCTCCTCTTTCTTTCTTTCCTTCAGGATGTAGCAGCGATTGATAGACAGCCATGAGAAAAAATGTTCATACCATTTCATCTTCCATCATTCCTGTCAAAGAGCATACTGGGGTTTCTGTTAAAAATTAAAGAGCTTATTTGAGTAACAAAACAATCCAGGGGTTGGCAGTAGTACCTCCAAGGATTCACAAAGTACTGACATGAAAATAAATTTTCAGAGAGTATAAATACAGAGGATCCAGGAACTCACAAGAACATTCTGATTGCTTAGCTATTTATAAAATTTGAGTAATTGCACAATTATATAGATATAATATATAATTATATATATGTATGTATATATATTATATATATATAATGGATATCGTTCCTGGTAGTGTGTTGTGAGAGGAAAGAAATACTTTTCTTAAAGACTTCTTGAACTATGATTAGTTTCAAAGGTCTGTTAAAAAAACACACTAAATATCATCAACAACAAAAACTGAAGTCAGGTCTTTTTCTTTGGCAGAAAGCCTCTCCTTACACCGAACATGTAGTTCTTTTGAACTCCTTTACAGAATTCAAAAGAAAGCAATAATGATAGGTAGATCAATTAAACACAATCAAATGTGGGACTACAGGAGCAGGGAAAGGAAAGGGGCCTGATTGGGAGAGGCACAAGACTGTCAATTGGAAAAGCTTACAAAATTGGGTCAGAACCCTCTGATGTCCAGTACATTCTTAAATGAAAGATTGTCTCACCCTGTGTTGGCCAGGGGACTCTCAGCAACCTCGCTCCATCTGACACTCCTTACATTGCTTTACATTGCAAGTCAGAGATCAGAAATAACTCAGTAGAGGCTGAGTGTATGTGAAGATAGAATCTGAGTTTAGCTGAGTATTTATTTTAAATACTTTCATTGGGGGCTCTTACATCACTTATTACAATCCATACATTCATCCATTGTGTCAAGAACCTTTGCATATATGCTGCCATCATCATTTTCAAAGCATTGTCTTACCCCTTGAGCCCCTGATATCAGCTCCCCATTTCTTCCTCCTCCCTCCCCTGTACATCCTCCCTCACAAACCCTTGATAAATTATGGATTTTTATTTTCATATCTTACATTATCCTCCATCTCCCCTCACCCACTTTTCCATTGTTTATACTCCTCATAGAGGTTTCTAGATTGATCCTTGTGATCAATTCCCCCTTTCTCCTCCCCTAATCCTCCCAGTATCTCTAATCTCATTTTTGGCCCTGAGGGGTTTATCTATCCTGGATTCCATGTGTTTTTCCAGGCTCTTATCTGGAGCCAGGTGCATGCTCTGATCTAATCCAATTTCTAAGGTAGTACTGAGGTCATGATAGTGGGGTGAAAGAAACACCAAAGAGCTAGAGGAAAGTTGTGTGCTTCATCGGTGCTATACTGCATCCTGACTAGCTCATCTCTTCCCTGTGACCCCTATGTGAGGGGATGTCCAATTGTCTACAGATGGGCATTGGGTCTCCACTCCATGCCCCCCACCCCCATTCTCATTGGGTATAATTTTGTTCTGGGTCTTAGCTGAGTGTTAACTTCACTGAAAGCCCCATTTGAGGCTTTTTTTTTCTGGCCAAGAATGTTGAAAGTATCATGAACTCGAGAGAGAGGATCTTGAAGAATCAATCTACTGTTGTTTTGGTAGAAATATAAATTAGTTAGGAAAATGTTATACTTTGTTCACCTGTAACTTAGCAAGAAATGCTCCATAACTCCAACCCCAAGTTAACCCCCTCCACCTTGTCTCACTGATTCTCCCATGACTGTGTGCAGGAGCAAGTTATCATGGGTACTAGCTAAGCCAAAGGCTTATCTCAGTGCATAAAGTTCTCTCTCTCCTTGGCATTAACTGGCGCCTATATACCCGGCCTTTCTCACTGATATTTAGGGCTTTAGAAATGGAAGCTCTGAAAAAAGAGCTTACTTAAAACAAAATTATTTTCATAGTTTGTAGCTTTCATTCCAAGATTTATGTCTGTCTTAAAAAACTGTTTCACTCAGTCTATGTGTATGTTAGGCCAGGGTGACTAGAGAAATAAACCTAGTGAACTCATATATGTTTAAGAAAGGAAGTGGTGTTAACAAACCCAGGGACAAGGGAACAACAAGGAATCCAAAATCAGTGGCAAGGAGGATTTAAGATGCTTGGTAGGGATTGATCAATGACAATGTAACTGAGAGGAATTACTAAAACCAAAATGGAGGCTGAGCATGATAGTGGGGCAAGAGGAAAGTAAAAGGAAATAGAGGACAGAGCTAGGAGGCAAAGGATAATTATAGAGATCTCAATGCAGGCATGCATATATGTATATATATATTTATATGCGATGATGGGGAAATAAATCTATGTGCATATATTTATTAGTTTCATATTAAGGTAGCCAATTGACATTGGACCTCCACTCAAGTACTCCCTCAATGAAAGAATACTTTGTTCTATTAAACTAGCAATCCATGATGTTCACCTTCCAACACTATCACTGAAGACAAATGGGTGCTTAATTAAATGTGGTGAAGAAAGCTGATGGTGCCCAGTTATCAAAAGATATAGTGTGTGATGTCTTAAAGGCTTGAAAGTAAACAAGCAGCCATCTAGCTGAGAAGCAACAAAGCCCACATGGAAGAAGCCCACCAGACTGTGCGATCACGAGGTGTCAAAGGGATCAGGGACTAGGCATCAAAGAACAAAAATTCATATCATTGTGAATGAGGCGGAGTGCAGATTTGGGAGCCAAAGCCCATCTGTAGGCAACTGGACATCCCCCTACAGAAGGGTCTTGGGGAGGAGAAGAGTGCAGGGTGCAATGTAGCAAAGATGGAACATACAATTTTCCTCTAGTTCTTAAATGATTCCTCCCCCCACCTCTAGTTCTTAAATGCTTCCTCCCCCCATCTTATCATGATCCCAATTCTACCTTACAAATCCAGCTGTACACTGGTACAAACAGGAACTGGAAACACGTGGGATCCAGGTCAGATGATCCCTTCAGGGACAATGGGAGAGAGGGGTGATACTGGGAGTGTTGAGGGATGGTGGAAATTTAAAGGGGAACAGATTACAAGGATCTATATATAACCTCCTCCCTAGGGGATGGGCAACAGAAAAGTGGGTGAAGAGAGATGTCAGACATTGTGAGATATGACAAAATAGTAATAATTTACAAGCGTTCATGAGTGAGGCAGGAGTGGGAGGGAGGGGAAAATGAGGAGATGATGCTAAGGGCTCAAGTAGAAAGCAAATGTTTTGAGAATGATGTTGGCAACAAATGTACAAATGTGCTTGACACAATGGATGGATGGATAGATTGTGATAATGTTGTATGAGCCCCCCCCCCAAATGATTTTTAAAATAAAGATAGGTAGTGTTTTTCTAGAAATATGTCCACTTATTCTAAATTTTCAAATTCACTGTTGTGATCTTCATAGTTTTGGTTCTGTTGTGATATTGGATTTTTTATTTCTTATTCTTTATATTTGCTTTTCCTATTCCTTTTACTTTAATTAGTTTACCAGTAGTTTGTCAAATTTTGTTAATATTTTTAAAGAATTAACTTGTCTTATGGATTATTTCCCTGTTCCTTTTCATTTATTTCTGCTCCATTCTTTAATATTTATTGCCTTCTTATGACTGATATTTTACATAACTCTTTTTGTTCTAATTGTTGAAGGTGTTGTGTTACCATACTGACTTTGCTCTCTTTTTTGATATCTTCATACATTGTTCACAACAAGTGTTCTTAGTACTGCTTCTGCTGTGTACCAAAGCTTGTGGTATGCTTATTTTCATTTTTGTAAGGAATTTAAAACCTTAATCCCTTAATCCTACCATTTCCAAGCAATTTAATGCACAAAATTTCTCATTTTCCATGTTAACTTTTTATTCTTTTATCTTCCTATTGTTTATATCTAATTTCATAATGTTGTGAAGTAAAAATTTTTATTTATAATATCACAAATTAAAAATTATTAAGCCTTCATTGTAGCCTAACATGTGGACTATTCTGAAGAATGGTACATATGAACATGAGAAGAAGATACATTGAGGTTTTCCCGGATAGCATGCACCCTATATGTCTAAGAGGTCAGTAATTATAGTATTTAGTTCTTCTGTTACTGTATTGATTTATTATCTAGTTGATCTTTTGAGTTGTTCTGTAAAACCCAGTGAGGTGTATTTAACTCTATTCCTGTAAAATTATGTATTTCTCTCTTTAAGTCTATAAGAGTTTGATGAATATATCTTGAGGGTCTGCCATTGAATGTATATATATTCATTAATATTTTTTTCTTCTTGCTCTTTTGTTCCTTTTATCATATGATGCCCTTATTGGTCTCCCATTAAAGATTTGGTCTTGAAGTATATTTCACTATTAATTTGTATAGCCAGTAACAGATTTCAAAATTGTCATTGGTTAATATTGCTATCCTTGTTTTTTATTGCCATTTTCTTGATGTATTTTCTTCGACCTTTGATTTTTAGATTCTATTTCTCTTTATGTCTCAATTGTGTTTGTTGTAAGCATAGATTTATGGATCAAGTTTCCTTACCCATTGTGCTTCTCACTGCCTCTTGAGAGGTACATTGTATCCATTAACATTCCATTTCATTATTGATGTGTATGCATTTATTGCTGTCATTATGCATTGGGTTGTCTTTATGGTTCCCCCGCCCCTTTGTGGAATTATTGTGTTTTTTCCTCAGTTTTCTTGCCCTGAGTTCATTTTCTTATCTTTTCTCTTAATTTTTGTCTTTTTTTGGTTATTATTTTGTAAGGCTTCATGCTTTGCTCTTGCTGTTTTTCTTTTGGATTAGCTTTATTTTTTCTTCTTCATTCTTTCCATTTTACTTGAGAATCTTGTTAATAATTATATGATTCCAAACAATAATATTGCATAGAAAATCTTTTCTGGATCATTCTAAGGGAAATTTTTTGAATAAATATCTATTTTTGAGTATTCATTAGGATGAAAACTTTCAAGATACATCAGAGGGTGTGAAGAAAATTTCCACTCAGCATGAGAATATTTTCTTTTTGCATTAACTATTTCTAACTTTGACAACAAATGGCCTAGTTAGTATCCTGGAGTGAAAACAGATCTCATCAATACCTATTATTCTGAAGTCTGCCTTTGGATCAATGGTGACAGACAGACAAAGCCCATTCCAATGAAGAGAAGGCAGATTCCAATGCAGGAAGTTTCCCAAGAGCCACTGTGCACGGTGTCCCTAGAGAGGTACTGACAAGTTGGGGAAACCACAGCTTCTGAGAGGAAAGCATCACTGACTACATTCCCTGGCATCTGCTGAAAACATGGCCTAAAGAACATTTTGAGAAATCAGTTTGCAATTTCCTCCTCTTGTGACACATTTACTATCCTTTGGAATCAAAGATGTCTTCCAATGAGTGCTTCCTTCGTTGTGACTCCAATGAATGATCTTTCGAATGACTCAACCCAACAGACAGGTCATTCAGTTCACCTGTTCCCAGTGGCAGGGGTCTCTCTGTGCCTGGAACCTTTGTTTCTGCATACAGGGAGACAATGGGTAGCAAGCATCACTAAGGACGTGTCAGAAATTTAGCCCCAGAAGTCACCACCATTGTTTTCTCAGACATAGAGATCATTAGTCATTCACTGCCAACAGTGCACAGAGAACAATGCAGAAGGAAATCTTCATAGACCTGACCCTGGACTGTAGGAGGTCACTGAGTTCAGTACATTTGAAATCATTCATTGCACGCATGAATATGGACATGCCTGTATTTTATTGTCAATAGGTTTTGAGTAACAGATAGGGTGAGAATTATCATGATAACCTATTTTTCAAGAAGGAAACTGGGTTCTATAGGATGAAAATGAACTCTTAGAGTCACTTTACTATTTGTATTGCACACAGAGAATGCTAATTTCTCCTTCAGGTCGGCAGTGAGGAGAAAATTTAGAGAGTAAGAAAAAGAAAAAAATGTCCGTCGACATGCTGAGAGATGAAAGACGGAAGGAACCCTGATTCCAAAAGGAAATGCTCCATCATCTATCTGTGCCTGTCTAGGGCTGGATGTGCGCGCTCAGTGAGTTCTGCGCGCCCCCTGCTGCCCAGTGTCTTCCCTGCAGGGGAGGTTTGTGTCTGGGCTCACACTGACTTCCCCTCACTGTGTTTCCCTTGCACAGTAATACATGGCCGAATCCTCAACAGTCACGGAGCTCAGCTGCAGGGAGAACTGATTATTCGATGTGTCTCTAGTGATGGAGAGTCTGCTTTGGAATGATGGGTTATAATTTGTACCGCCACTAGAGCATATCCATGCCATCCACTGCAGCCCTTTCCCTGAGGGCTGGCGGATCCAGTGCCAGCAGTAACCACTGCTTGTGATGGAGAAACCAGAGACAGTGCAGATGAGGGACAGCTTCTGGGAGGGCTTCACCAGTCCTGGACCCGACTCCTGAAGCTGCACCTGGGACAGGACACCTGCAAACAAAAACAGATGGTCCCCATTATTCACTTGAGTTCACAACCATCCCCACAGACCCAGGTCAGATATCTGAATCTCCCACCTTGGGGAACTGTCAGGAGGCACAGGAGAACACACAGCAATAGCATCTTTAGACCACAGCTCTGCATTCCCAAGAGACCTGAAGGCCTGTCTGAAGAGAACTGATAGCTTTCCTGCCCAAGGGAAATTTATCCTAGTGCCCGAAGAATGATTTGCATGTGAGCGAGCACTGTCTTTATAAACAGAAAGTGATAGAGACCAGACAACCCTCTACCTCCTGAGCCCATGCTAGGGTAACTGTGTTTGAACTCGTATGCATGTTAGTCTATAATGAGAGAGCACTTGACCTAAGCGGTGTGTATTAAAGATAAAAGGAAAACCAAATATTTCTGAGCTCAATATTCTCTCCCTCCAGCCCCTCAAAGTCTCTGCCCTGCCTTGGGCTCCTGTATGTCCTGTGCCCCAGAGAGTGGACAGGCTATCATTTGTTGAAAACATCAGGTGGACACCAGGGTATCTTCATCACCCACGCTCTCCAAACACCTTTTCTTTCCAAACTACCACTTCCTTATCAACCTCCTCAAAGTCTTCTGGGGTTTTCTTTGAGCCACTGCCATCACCAACTCCAGCACTCCTACCAACAACACGTCTCAGGTTTTGATAACTAAGGCCAATCTCAGTGTAAATAAAGAGATGCCAGTGTCATAGGGTCTCAGGGAGGAGGTTTCCAACTGGAGAATGTGGACCCCAGAAAAGAAAAGTTTCAACTCTATAACTTCTAATTGATGCAAGACTGTGAGATGTCAGTCACTTGGTTTTCCAGAGCACATCCAAAATTAGGGCAAAACCTGTCAGGAGTTCAAGTGTAAAGATACAGCAGAGAAGTGAATGGAAATTCAAGTTATCAGGGGGGCAGAAAAAGAATAATGATATTTCAGGTTTTGAAAAAAAGACACCTGCTTGAGACTCAACAGGCACCCTGGATTAAAATAAGGTCTATTCAGGCAACTAGTCCTCAAAATTTAGGGGACAACCATACATACTGTTTTAAATGCCCCTTTCCCAGGGGATTCTGTTCTATATGAAATGTGAGCATTTCCAACCAAAATCATCCTCTTCATTTGCACGCTGGGCACAGCCCTCTGAAAACTACTCAGAGATCTAAAGCTTGTGTTTATTTCCTAGACTCAAGGAAAATTATTCACCTTAATGCCTATGGAATCTGTGGGATTGTCTCTAGACATGCAGTTTATAAAGCCATTCCCCATTCAGATTCCTTCCTCATTTCTCTCCCTCATATCATAGATTATTTCCCCCAGATTAGGGTTGGCCATATTAATTTTCTGGTCAGTTAGAATATCTTTAAATTTCTACATAAATATATATTTCAACACTGTGAAAATCTGAGCATAAGATTATGGTCACCTGAAATTCTTTGGCCCAGAATTTGCAGAGGGATATTAGCCATAAGATAATATTGCTGCACATATACTTGACAATACAAATTAAATAGGAAAACTTAAAAAGAAAAACAACCTATCACTTCCTCCCACACAAGCATCAGAAATCCCAAACTCGAACCAGACACCAAAGACTATAGCTATATTGGTGAGAATATGGTGGCATGTTCAATGTATTTGCCATTAGGGAATTGTAAAGTATAACAGTGACATACCATATTGTTTAAATGAATGAATCAAGCAAACATAAAGGGCAAACTAATGATGCCTTATGTTGTTTATTGTTTTGATAGTTGTATAAAAGACACAAAATCATAAAGTTCTCTAAAATCTGGTCAGCTGTTTTAATTTTGGTTTTGTGTTTTAATGCACTGTGGTCTTAAATAAGTGGTAAAAGAGTTTGATGATTTTCACAGTATCTGTTGAGGACTATTATAGTTAGGCTTGTGTCAACTTGGCGGGGTAGTGTGCTTAGTGGTTTGGTAGTTGGCACCTAGTAATTCCTCATCATGTGAAAGAACACAATTCAATCAATTCCATAATGGGGTCTGCTGTGCGTAGCCAAGCAGTTGTATGATTAGGGTAGAGTGTACCTCCCTTACTCAGGACACAGCTCTGAAGCAACTGGAAAACAAATATTCTGTGTGAATGTTATCTACTTCCTTTATAAACAGATTGGTAGGGAAACTTGTTCGTTTCCTTCTGGGTTTGGATCCTGCATCTGGGCTCTTCAAGCTCTAGGTTTTGAATTTGACCGAAAGCTTGAAATAACCCCCGCCAATCCTGAGAGTCCACAGTGGCCTGGTATCTGACATGTGATCTGACCTTGAAGTAATATACATCTTCAATAACAAGTATGACTTGTTTTTATTTACCTGCCTTTGAAACTATCATCAAGTTGTGCTCCAGCCTATTGTAGATTTATCAGCCCCTGAAGCTACGTAAGTCAGGAGAAGCCTAACTAAGACTCGAGGACTTAGGGTCAGAATGGAGGTGCCCACTTCTACAACTGCATGAGCAGTTCTCTTTATCTCTCTATGCAGCTCTGGTTTTGTTCTTCTAGTGACCTTATCCTTACATAGATGTTGAATGTTATCACATTGAATTTATCATTCAGTTTAGAAATGGCAAGATTTAGAGTCACTGAGTTTTACAATAAATACCGTGACATGCTCCTCCATTTATTTCTGTTATATTTCATTTACTACAATAATATTTTAAATTTTATATGGGGTTTTAAATATGTATATTGTATAATCTCTTATTTTATGAAGCACATAATCTTGCTTTTTATTTTCCAAAAACCATTTTTGGTTGTGATAATGCAGATATCGTATAATTCCATAGCTCAATCACATCAAGACATATTGTACATTTGCTACCAGTCAGTTTCAAAATATTTTCTTACTTCCTAAACTCTTTAATATCAACCCCATCTTACTCTGTCTGTCTCCCATAGCCCCACCCCACCATATCCTTCAGGAACCCTATTTTACTTGCTGTGTCTATAGGTGCATCAATCCCAGGTTTCATATTCTGAGAAAAACAGAAAAGATAATAATATAAATTCAGTAGGGTTACCACCAATGACAAAATACATCTGAGTAGAGTATACCCAATATGAAACAGAGGGAGAGAGAGAGAATGTTGAAAACCAGATCAGGTCTGGCTCATGGCATGGAGGAACTTGGAGCTGTGTGCCGGGCGCTGGGGTCACGCTGCGTTGCTGACCAGAGGCTAGAGCCCCTCCTCTGCCCATGGCGGAGTGGCACCCAAGCTCCTGACAGGGGACTGAGGCGGCTAGGGACGTCGGGGCTCCGGAGCCAGGCACTGGGCCTGCTTTTGCAGCCGCCTCAGGGGCCAAAGAGCACGAACCCGTTCATGCGCGCGCAGGAGGAGGCCTGGCGGCGCCGCAACAAGACTGTCCTCACATACGTGACCTCGGTCGCCATGGCCATGCTGGGGGCGTCCTACGCAGCGGTGCCCCTTTATCGGCTCTATTGCCAGACTACTGGACTTGGAGGGTCAGCTGTAGCTGGTCATGGATCTAACCAGATTGAAAACATGGTGCCTGTTAAGGATCGCATTATTAAAGTCACCTTTTTTTTCTTTTTTAAACATTTTATTAGGGGCTCATACAACTCTTATCACAATCCATACATATACATACATCAGTTGTATAAAGCACATCTGTACATTCTTTTCCCTAATCATTTTCTTTTTTTTCTCCTCTTTTCTTTTTTTACATTTTATTAGGGGCTCATACAACTTTGTCACAATCCATACATATACATACATCAATTGTATAAAGCACATCTGCACATTCCCTGCCCCAATCATTCTCAAAGCATTTGCTCTCCACTTAAGCCCTTTGCATCAGGTCCTCTTTTTTTCCCCCGCTCCCTCCCTGTTCCCCCCTCCCTCTAAAGTAACCTTTAATGCGGATGTGCATGCAAGTCTCCAGTGGAACTTTAGACCTCAGCAAATGGAAATATATGTAATGCCAGGAGAGACGGCACTGGCATTTTACAAAGCTAAGAACCCGACTGACAAGCCAGTCATCGGGATTTCTACATATAATCTTGTACCATTTGAAGCTGGACAGTATTTCAATAGAATACAGTACTTCTGTTTTGAAGAACAAAGGCTTAATCCACAAGAGGAAGTAGACATGCCAGGGTTTTTCTACATTGATCCTGAATGTGCTGAAGATCCAAGAATGGTGAATATTGATCTCATCACTCTTTCTTATACTTTTTGTTGGAGCTAAAGATGGCCATAAATTGCCAGTTCCAGGCTATCATTGAAGTCAGCAACTAAATCTGCGTCCCATTTGTGATTTTTGAGAAATCATGTGTCTGACTTCTCAGAGATGAAATATCTCTACTATGTTGTATTTAATTATTGTGTACTGGTGATGGTTCAGCTTGCTTCCTTCCATGCCTGGACATCTTAACCACATTTAAAATCGAGAAAACAGGTTTAGCTTTTACCATAAGGAATCCACTTAAAGAGTGCCTACTTAAGAGTGACTGCCACCAAACTCTTAAGAGCTTGATAGTAGTAACTGTTATATATATATAGAGCTTGATAGTAGTAACTATCCTAACCCTAACCCTAACCCTAACCCTAACCCTAACCCTAACCCTAACCCTAGCCCTCGCCCTCGCCCTCGCCCTTATATATAAGAGCTTGATAGTAGTAACTGTTATATATATATATAGGGTTAGGTTATATATATATATAGGGTTAGGATATATATATATATATATATGTATATATATATATATATATAGAGAGAGAGAGAGAGAGAGAGAGAGAGAGACTTAATGGTATGGTTTAATTCATTAGATTGCTTCCAAATTTTGACCCTTCATACTTGTATCATTTGAACACTTGATGTTTATTTTTGGCTGTGCACCAGACTCTGAACAGGTTGATTATTAAATCTCTCAAACCAGTGGTGTTACCTGCCTTCAGTGTGAATAGTCATTATTGTTAGTCCTTAACATGAAAGAGGTGTGTTACTTGCTCAAAGATTGCATGTTTTCTTCAAATTCTTATTTGTTTTACTTTTAAGATCTAGGACTGCTTTATATTGATTGTACCATGTAAATAATTAGGTTGCAATTGTGGTACCATGAAATCTCTATATATGATTAACTATGATAGTTACAAGTCCTTCAATGTTAAAATATGTGTGGGGTTGTATACATATACTGATATCGAAAGTCTACCTGTAAACAAACTCTAAAGACACATTAAATTATTTTAATAGTTAAGAAAAAAAACCAGATCAGACCCAACATGTATCAGTAGGGGGGTTAACTGAAAAAGTTTTAACCATTCAAGCCAGGTTTATCATTTTGATCTACTATAATCATCTCTCCAATGCAATCTGATTAGTAACCAGGTGATTCCCATCCCTCTATTATGGACAGAGGGTAATCACCTGAGGTTTATTGCCTCGGTAGATCTCATAAATGTATCTTGCCTTTAAACATGTATCTTCCATTCTTTCTAAAGTTTAGAATAGTGTTATCATCTATTTCCTTTGAATCTGGTGACCCTAGAAAGGGACAATGCTATTTCTACTTTATCCTTTCTTTATTCTGTGAACACAATGATATCCCATCAAGATAATGAGGGGTTTATTGCTCATTCCTCAGATATATTAATGTATTTCCTTAACACTTGGAAACTTGACTTGTATTCACGCTAAAAGCTGCTCAGGTCTCATTCAAAATCACTAAATTTTAATGATATACCATGAAGTGTGACAATTTTATTTTACCTCACTTTCCCTAGATATATTATCATTTATTTTCTTAATATATTGAAAGCTGGTGTGTATTATTGTTAAAAGCTGTTCTCATCTCATTTAAAATCACTAAAGTAAGCTTTAATTGTATCAGATGAATTGTGATGATTTTATTTGTATAAAGCCTTTATTATTTATTGGTTCCACATTTTTCTGCTTACTGATAACTATTTAGCTTTTCTTTTATAATTGTGATTTGTGTTTATTGAATTTCTGGGGTCAGGCATGGATAAAAATCCAACTGCAGTCTCCAAAATGCTCTGTGCCATCAGACACACACTGGGAAGTGGCCCACTGAAAGGGTAGTGGCAGCTCCCAGACTTCTGTGAAGCAGCAGGGCCCCAGAAATGCCAAACCCCACTGTCCTGCTGGGAAGAGTCCTGGGTGTGGTGTCTGAGAGGAGTGCTTGGGGGCTGTCTGCTCAGGAATGATGTCTCTGTCCACTTCCATAGGTGAATCCTCATTGATGCTGAGAGACAGCGGCATGGAGTCTGAACCCTGCCATTCCCGGCTTTTGCTCAAGGATCCTCCAGATGCCCACCCCAGTAAATCCCCTAGTTATACTGCCAATCTCTTACTGAATCTGTTCTAGACCACGTGGTACACAGGGTGGAAGCTCTTGTCAGTTTTTCCCTGTGATCTGTTATCTCAGGCACAGAGAGAAGAATCAACTCTGAAGGTGCTGACCTAAACTGGGAACAAGAAGAGAATGTATAATTAGGAAAATATAAAATATTGGAAATAGGACTTCATTTTTAAGCCTCATCCTGGAAAGAATACAAAAGCACATATAATCAGATTTTCAGTGGTTTATTTTTGTTGTTTTGTTGTCTGGTTGCATACTGTTGCTTTGTTTTCCTCTGTCTTGTTTTCGTGCATGTTAGTGTCTCCACAGGTCTGTCTGAATAGGACAGGCTGGATGAACTATCTGTAGGGAAAAAAACTGGACCGACAGTTCTGGGGGGACTTTGGGTGGGGGGGTAGGGGGGTAAGGAAGTAGTGTTAACAAACACAGGGACAAGGGAACAACATGGGACCCCAAATGGTAGAGAGGGGGGAATGGCAGGCCTGGTGGGGAATGATCAAGGGTAAGGTTGTGTAGACAAGAGGTATACTCTAGCCCAGGTGGCAACGAGGCATGGTAGTAGGGCAGGAGGAAAGTCAAGGGAGATGGAGGAAAGAGCTAGGAGTCAAAGGGCATTTATGGAGGTCTAGACAAAGACATGTACATGCAAATATATATAGGAGGATGGGGAAATAGATCGATGTGTCTATATTTATAGGTAAAGCCCTGTCTATTAAACAACTCTTCCCCCCTCCTTGCTCTGCTGTGCCTCTACACGTGAAGTCATGACACCTGACTGGTCTGCACTCTTCTGAACGTTCTCTGTCAAACAGAGTCTCTCTTCAGAATCTTGCATTTCTCGCAGAGTTAAAACCTTGTCTTGTCTGGGGACCAACTTTTCTAGTTGGCAACTTCTTCCCTGAAACACGGTGGCACTTGACTCACTTGACTTACCCTGAGGTTTTCCTTAGCAATCAGGCACTGGATGAAGTGATGGTGTTGCTTGTAAGAGCGGTGGGGTTTGTGATGATCTTGGCCAAGGTGGGGAAAGACATGGCTGATGAACATTAGTAGGGAGTCAATGCCAACTGCAGACATCCTGCCAGAGGCCTCAGGGCATATGTACATTAATGAAATACAGGGACAAGAGTGAAGGGCAGTCTCTGGTCGAGCTTACCGCTGCCTGTCCTTAGTATCTGTTGGACATTGCAACAATTCACAGAGCCCAGAAACATGAGGAAATCTACTCAAGGGAGGAGTGGGTGGAAAAAGGCACTGGATGGCATCATGGAAGAGGTGGATATTTGTGGGATAACCAATCCCCAACTCCTTGGGACAGATCTAGTATTAATTCTTCTAAAACATTTATTTACCACATATGAAAATGACCAAGGACATTGAGAAGGTTGATTAAATGGCGTCAGTGTATAAAAAAGCAATGTGTTTGGAGAGTGTGGGGTAATGAGGACACTGTGGGGTGAACCTGATGGTTTCAAAGAACTCTATACTGCCCATCCTCTGATGCACAGGATATATGGGAGCCTCAGTCAGGGCAGGAGCAATGAAGGGCTGGAGGGGAAGAATACTTGGCTCAGAAATGCTGGGCTGTCCTTTGACCATTCACAGACACCTCCTAGAAAACGTGCTCTCTCATTCAAAACTAACACACAGATGAGTTCAAAAGAAGAATTGCCCTATGATGGCCTCAGAAGAAACAAAGGAGCCTCTATTTATAAGCACAGGGCTTCCTCCTATGCAAATCATTCTTCAGGCAGTAGGTTAAAATCCCAGCCTTGGGCACTGAAGGCTATCAGTTCTCTTCTGACAGGGCTGTGGGTCCCTTGGGAAAGTACAACTGTAGGCTAAAGATGCTTGTATTACAATTAAATAAAACTATTTAATATGCACCTATAAAATTCTGACACGTGGATTTTTAAATGTTTGTGAGGGGTGGGGACAATTTGCAATCAAAACGCAAGGCAAACAGTGGACAAGATGTTTGCTCAAGTGAAGCACCTCTCCTTACTCTGCACAAGGTAGCACAATGCTCCAGGCCCTCAAATGTGTCCTCCGAAAACCATCACTTGTTTAGTCCTGATTCCCAGCCAGTGTCTGAGGATGTCCAGGGCATTAAGACAAGCCAGGTTTTGAGATACACAGGACAGCTCCGATGCACAACTATGGCTTGAGGACATTGTGATGTGATTGCTAGTTCATGCTGGACTGTGCTGACTTTATGGAAATCCCAGCCACCCTTTCCTCTCAAAACCCTTACTGGACACAGATTTGCATCATAGCTGAGAGATCCCTCATCTTTGCCTTGTCCCCTCTGTGTGTATCTGACTCCATTTGTGTCCTTCTGCACTTTAGAAATGGGAGCCAGTTTCCTCACCTTACAATGCAAAATTTATAATTGAGCAGTTGATACAAACCCTGACATCGTGAAAATCTCCAATGGAAGCTGTAAGATGGAGAGGAAGCCAGTTCTTAACTCCCCTCCACACTGTCTGCCAGACTGAGTCCTGTGAATCAGAGTCCTGAGCAATCCCTGAAGTCCATACCTCCCTTTAGGGAGGTTTGTGTACAGATTCTTACACATTCCCTATTCCGTGTCTCCATTACTGAACTAGATTGAGGCTGTCCATTTGAAGATAAAAAATGTTCTTGGCTTTTCTCTGGTGACTGTCAATCAGGAATTCACAGTGTGTAGGTAGGATATGGAATAACTATTACTCACTTCAGGCCCTTCATGGAATTGGCTGATGACATCCATGCCATCACTGCTGGGGAGGGGTCCACAGGTTGGACTGCAGAATCTCAGAAGGGCCCTAGTCTGCCTCAAGTCTCCCAGAGCCACCAGCTGCATTGGACCATGCAAACACAAAGACATCCTGATCAGGAAAACCATCACACATGGTTTCACTCTCTTGTTCAACACCTTTTCTGTTCACTTTTAATATTGCCACAAGGGCATCTTAGGTCAGCAAAAATTCCACTGTGACTTATGTATAATCTTAGCTTTCCAGTAAATGGGGAGAACTGGACATCCTATGGGGTGTGTCCTCTCTCCTAGAGTTGAATACCTTTGCTAGTCTGGTTTTCATCAGCAGAATAACGTGTCATTGTGTGTGTAATTTACTATGAAAGTAGCTGACAGCAGAAATAGTGTCCTGGAGGAAGTAGCTGGCAACTAAATCTGTGGGAAAATATGATTTATTATTATCACATTTAACTGTAGTGTTAAGTCACACAAGAAACCAATAGAAACAGAGGACACCATATGATTCCCCCCCACCCCCCAGAATATAGGCCCTCTCATCTATAATATACAAATACCAAGATGTAGAAGTTAAAGACTCCAAAACAGGAAGTTATGGTCTCATGTGGTAAACTATAGCAACTGTGGGGGAAACAGATGAGGTAAAAACAGAAGAAGGTCGATCCTGGAAAGAGAGCAGAAATTTCTCCTGGACACATATTGCCCCTGAGGGAGAAACGTGGATGTTTGTAAGGCCACACCTCAGACCTAGGTTCACAATGTTTCCCTAAGAATGACAGAACTTCAGTTAATTACCTCTAGCTTTAGCGGAGCTCCAGACAAAACTTACACTCATCAAACACAAGAGTGCTGGAATCCACCTGAGGGTGCTAAAAAGGTAAGTGCAGAGTTGTTTTCTCCCTTGTCAGACCAATGCCAAGAGAGAAAGAAAATCAACAGCACATCAGTAGAGGCTGGAAGACCTTGGCGTCCAGAAAGTAGAGAACCTCAACAATGATAGTCCTGAATTGAACCTCTAGTTCCATTCCCTCCTCTGATCTTGGTTTTACCATTTGAAATCATGTGATCATACCTTGAAACTCATGAATTTAGAATAGCAATCAGCTGTGCCTCCCACGTTGGAGATTTTAAGCTTTAAGTTCAACACAGTAATTTGGTTCCTTTGAGAACACCATCACAGGAGACTCTATGAAACTGAAGTAACGCTGGGACGCTGCTGAATGTCAGAAGCCCTTGCCATTTCCCAATTCCTGCTATATGACAACATGCCCAAATTTGAGTGGAGCCTCCTTTGTAGGTGTTTTTTGTTTTGTTTTTGCTTCATTGTTTTGTGTGCGTGTGTAATTGTCTAGTTACACTCATGTCTATGTCCTAATGTGCTTTGTGGTCTCTCTGGTACTTTTTTGGCATGTATAGCATTCTATTGTGTGCATGTATCAACGTTTCTATAATTTGAATAAGTGATTGTCATGAAACCTTACAAAGTGATGGAAGAATATACTGTGAAATTTTCAGTCAATAATGTTGGCACTTAATAGTGACCTTTTCCCAGTCTCCCATTTCCCCTGAGTCTGATTGGAAAGTATTTATCTGAGCGTCATGAGAACTCTGATGCAGGGACACCTGACAGAGTCATTTCCTGCCCTTAAGGGACAGACTGTTTGTTGCTGTAAGACAGACTATATTCTCCCATTACAATATACTATTTGAATTCACAGATACCAGAAGTAGGCACAGAACTAATATTCTTAAATTAGAGAGAGATTCCCTAGGGAAACAGATTTAGCAGAATCCGCAGATCCCCACAGGAAACCAGCCTTGAAGCTCCAGCTGCACCTGCTCCTGGGTCTGAGTCCTGTGCTCTGTGGGTCCTGGGCGCCCCCTGGAGACCACTGTCCTCTGTGCAGGGAAAATTTGTGTATGGCCTCTCACTGATTTGCGCCCATTGGGTGTCTCTTGCACAGTAATACATGGACGTGTCCTCAGCTTTCAGGCTGTCCATTTGAAGATAGAGTGTGTTCTTGGAGTTGTCTCTGGAGATGGTACATTGACCCTTCCACCACTATTAATACCCGAGAACCCACTGCAGGCCCTTTCCTTGAGCCTGGCGGACCCAATTCATGCCATCCTTTTTGATGTTGAATCCAGAGGTTACACAGGAGATTTTCAGAGACCTCCCAGGCTTTCTCATATCGCCCCCAGACTCCACCAGCTGCACCTCACACTGACCACCTGCAAACAGACCCACATACAAACTAAATCACTCACCATCACACACACACACACACACACACACACACACACACACAGTACGGTACACCACAATTACCATGTGAAATAGCCAAAATGAAAGCCAGTGTTGCTGCAAAATTCATGATGTGTCCTCTGGACAAGCTCCTGTCACGAAATGGTAACAGCAGAGACCCGGAAACTGGAATGTCCTCTGAGATCTCAAACATCAGGGGCTGTGGCTGGTTTATCAGCAGGCAGAGAGCTGCATTTGCATCTTCCCTGATATTTAGAAGCGATTGTGTAGAGATTATGGGCAACTCTTCTCCCTCAGACTCAGAGAAACACAAGCATTCTCAGGAAAATAGAGCTCTTAAACAGGTTCTGTACCAAGTATTTCTTTGTTGCACATTATTAAATTTTTCAAGAAAGTAACTTTCAAGTTATAAGCTTTATATGGCAGACACAACAGCCTTTGCCATCTGAGAGGTCACAGTGCATCCCCTCTCGTTCCCCTCAACCGCTGGATAGGCATGATGACAGTGAGCAGCTCTATGATCCGTTTCTTATGTGGGGACATTATTAGATTCTTTTTCTCCTTTCACTGTCCATAAAATCTGTGGAATGGTGTCTCTTCTCTGATTTCTGATCTGGGAGATTCCAGCCGCCTTTCTTTTATCATGAGCATTAAAACTGGGTATTTATCACTTTAATTCGTCTTCTCTGTTTTTGTTTAATTGGGTTATTTGCTGTGCGCCTTCTGTGTTGTTAGGTGAGTTTTTAATATTTATTAGTTTCTACCCACCTACGCCTGCCCTGCTAACCTGAGTTTTCTCTCTGATTCTCTCCCACATGAGTGGACAGCTGTGCCCTCAGTGTGATTGAGCTCAGATGCAAGATAACTGATTTGTGGGTATTCTTCTGGAGTTCGAGTACCAGTTCCATAGGGATGGGAGGCTGTTTTCTGCTACTAGAATATATTGCTCACAACTACTCCAACCTCTTCTGCAGGTTTTGGCAGCTCCAGCTCTGGCATTCAGCAGTCACCAGAGATAGCAAAGTTTACGTTGAGAATCTGAGGGATTCATCAATCCTAGGCCCAAATCTTGGACAACTAGGAAGAGGGAAAATAATTACTGATGACAAGTAATGGAAACCTTATTATGTCAACCCATTTTGGGAATCTGGAAACTATCAGAAAGAAGTAACCACTTGGCAGAAGAATCTCCACAGGTAATTCATGACTACGGACAAGGTTTGTGGATCCTAGAGGACCCTGTCCATGACGTAATGTTTTCCACTAGGTTTGAGATTTTACCTGGAAATTGATGAGATGTTCTGCATTTTGGAAGCCCCAAGAATGAAGTAGAGACAATCCAATTCTTCTCAGAAACTGAGAAGAGAAAGTCTGACCCCCATCATCTTCTTTGTGATAACACCAATCCCAACCTCACTGTCATTAAGGTGATTTCGAATCTATAAGACAGAGTATATTTTCACATTGAAAAACACACTCAGCCAAACGAAGTGTGAAACAAGTTAGCGACACCACTCTAGCTGAGAAAAAAGACAGGAGCAGCATGAAAGTGAAAGGGTCTGCTTTACTTGAATCAGGCAAGAACTAAACCAGAACATTCCTGAAGGAAAGCTCCTGGGGAAAAAAAGGTGGGAGTGGTTTACAGATTTAGCCAAGGAAACAAACAAGTAACTGGGGTGTTCCAACATGCTGTGGCACCATCTCATATCCTAAGGGGAGGTTCCTTGGTCAAGCTGTGGAGTTTACATTGCCACACAAAGTTAAGCATGTTGGGGTATGGCCTCAAACAGAATGTCCAATGTTCTTAATTGTTCTTACACTGTAGTAAGATTCTCCTTAGTTATTATAATCACAACAAATATAATCTTGGAACAAAAATTAGTTATTGAAGATAACTTTTTCAATCCCTTGGTGTTTACTACATTTTGCTCAAATAAATAGTAAGTTTATTAATATTTATTGTTCGTTTTATTTCTTTTTTGGAACTTGATAGTGATTGGTAGACATCGATGGTCATGAAATGTACATATTACATTTACTTTTCTATTCTTCCTTTCAAAGACAAGCAAGAGCTTTCAGTAAATATCAAAGACTTTATTGAAGGAAGAAAACAATCTAGGAATGGACAATAATAATTGTAAAGAATCACAAGGTCCCACAATGAAAGACAATTTTCAGAGTTTAAATGCAGAAGGATCCTGCAACATAAAAGAAATTTTCAATCCTTTGAGCTTTATTTCACTTGGTTCAAACAGACAAGGCAATATCAAGGCCACTTATAAAGACTGAGTCATGTAACACTTTTTTTGTTTTGCTTTGACTTGAGCTATTGGGAGAGAGAGTGAATTCTCTTCCTGGCAGCTTGTTGTGAGAGGAGCTGGAAGGAAGGCGGGTGTCTGGAGTCTTCATGAAGTATGCTGACTTTTCAAAGTCAGTTCAAAATAAACAGTAATCATAAACAACAACAAAATTGGAATCTGGCCAGCATCGTTTGGTCTTCTTTACATTGAATCCTAATACATAATGACCTCTGCAATCCTTGATCATCATCAGCAAGTGTTTCAAGTCCTCACTTTCAGCAAGCAAGATTGTGTTATCTTCATATCACAGGTTGTTCATAAGCCATAAGTCATAAGCCTTTTTCCAGGCCTGATGCCATATTCTTCTTCATACCAGTAACTAACTGGTATCAGGTCTGGGATCCATGAGCAGTTTGTTAATGCCACAGCACCACTGCTCCCCCAGGAAGTTTCTATAAAGCTGTTTCTTGAATCAAGTTGAATGCAGGCAACTGAATCAAGTTAGAAAGCAAGCAAAGATCATGGCTACTTCTTAGGAAGAAATTCTAGTAACATTGGGAATGGCCTTAATGAGGAAAAGGCCAGGACATTTGAGCTGATTTTTTTTCCTATATGACAACGCACCTGCTCAATCTTCAAGAGCATCAAGGGCTGAACTCTGAGAATTTCATGAAGAAACCTTACGTCATATGCTGTATAGTGCTGCGGTTAATCAGAAGTTACACAGTGGGCCACTCCAGAGAAACTCTTACTGGTATGATACATCAGTGCTCCCATGTGGGGAGATGTCGCCCTGTCGTGCCAGTGGCCTGTGTTATTGGTTTCACGAACTGGGAGACAGCAGACACTCTGTTCTCTGGTGCTGAGTTGAGAGATGCTCTGAGACTCCTGCTCTGCAGCTGCATCAGGCTGAGGGTTTCTGCCCCTCTCAGGAAGGAGTTTCTCTCACTGTGTCTCTTGCACAGTAATACATGGCCGTGTCTGAGTCCTTCAGGCTGCTCCACTGCAGGTACATGGTGCTGATGGAGTTTTCTGTGGAGATGGTGACTTTTCCTTGGAAGGATGGGTTGTACCTGATATCAGCATCACTAGGATAAATTATCCCTATCCATTCCAAGCCCTTTCCAGGTGTCTGCTTAATTCAGCCAATCCAGTTTCTATTAAAGCTGTACCCAGATGTCTTACAGGAGATCCTCAAAGACTCCCCAGGTCTCTTCACCTCTGTCCCAGACTGCACCAGCTGCACCTGAGCACAGACACTTGTGGAGATAGGATTGAGAGATGAGAGACTCCCTCTGCACACACATCCTCCATTCATCTCAAACCTGTGGTGATCCTGACCTGGGAGAAGAGCAATGAGGAGATCTAGGGTGGCAGACCCCATCTTGCAAGGAGGATGCAAAGGAATCACACTGAGTTCACCAGCTGGGTGATGAGAAACCTTCCCCTGTGGAGGTGGCCTGTGGGTCTAAAATGGATGTCTTCCACTTTGCATATTTCTGCCCTGCCCTACGTGTCAGACTCCTCCAGCCCTATAACCCTGGATACCCAGGTCTTGGGACTCCTGGGAGGGACAGAACTTAATCCTAGTAACATCCTGCAACACACACATGCAGAGAGAGAGAGAGAGAGAGAGAGAGCGGGGGCGGGGAGACAAGACTGGCACTAGCACTAGAACCTCACACACAGAGAGCTTTGAACTGTGACTCCACTTAGTGCATCTCTCATTCACACTCAGGCGAGAGTGGTTTCAAACCCAGTGTGAATCTGCAGCCCAAGGAGCCTGGGTCCCTCCTTACTGTCTGTGGGGAATGATGTCCATGATGGAAGGTACCTCTGTCTCCTTAGTGAAGACTTTGAAGAATCTCATCAACTGAATGACCCCTTCTAAATAGACTCTCAATAGACTCTCAGGTGTGTCCTAGCGCCCAGGTCTCTCCTGTACTTCCTGCTGCCTGAGAAGAGGAAACAAATCTCAGGGAATGTCAGCTTTACTCGGAGTGTCAGACAAATCTGTGCAGATTAAAGTCAAAGATGAGTGTGTCACTCTGAATACTCATGGTCAATCTGGCCCTTGTCACCGTCTCTCTGACAGGGTAGCTGTTTGTTAGAGAAGTTAAAAATCCAACATGGAGAATATCTCACCTTCATCAGTTTCACAATCTCATAAATTTCATAATCTGTCTAAACATTTCTCTGACCTACTGTGATCTAAACTAAAGAAAACCATCAGTTTGTTAACTTTTCTCTCTCTCAGGAGGAGGCCTTGGGGCTCAGGGACACAAGACCCGCTGAGATAACGGCGCACAAAGACAATGTCCTACATCTGGGCTTTGAGAGTAGTGACTGGGGACTTTAAACCACACTAGGTGCAGCTAATTGTTTCACCCTTTCCAGAGTGATGATCCTTGAAGACACAACGAAACCATTCGTCCAATGTTGTAATGAATCATGGATAGGAGTCTCCTGATCTCTATGACCAGAAGAAATAGGTGGTGCCTTGCTATCAGTACCCACTTCTTTGGAAAAGATAGCGTTAGAAGGTCTTGGGTAGAGTGGGACAAAAAGTGAAACAATACACACACACACAAAAGAATAATACAAAGACTAGGCTTCCTTGTTGGGTCGATTTGTGGAAGTCCTGAGACCATGGCTTCCAGCATCGCTTCAGGTGTGGGACTGAACTCACCCCTTGGAAAAACTTCCAGTCAAATAATTGACAAGCCTACCTGGGAGCAATAATCCTGGGTAGATACAATTACCTTAAAATAATCTAAGTTCTGTGATTAAAAGGGCAACATTTATCCAGGGGAACATTCAGAATATTTGGAAAGCAAAGGTAATTGTAACAGGAGTTTGTGTGTATTACAGTCAATGAAATGAAACAAGAGTGTATGAATAGTTGAATGAGCATTAATCTTGGTAAATCTTCCCACAATCCACAAGCAAGTGTAAAGATAAAAATAAAAAATAATATTAAAACGTTTCCCTTCAGTTCTCCTCTGATGGGGAGAAAGCACCTCAGGTTTGTGCACTCGGGGTCTCCCAAGAAAAGAGCAAGGACCCAGAGAAGATGTCCTAATTCCATGCTTCATTCTCCTCCCTCTGTTCTCTGGAGTTGACGGTTATGCTAAAAACATCTAAATCTTGGTTCTCAGAGACAGGAAGAGGAATAAAAACCATGACACAGGGGAAAATTGAATAGGGAGGCCCCAAATTCAGGAAGGAAACCTGTATCTTGCTCCCCATGCACTGAGTCTTGAACTGGGTCATGTGCTGTTTGTCCCGAGACCCTATGCAATACATCCCAACCTTCCCTTCGTGGTGCTTACACTCTGGTCTCACATAGCTTCCCTGACCTACTTTTATCTGCATCACCACACACATCAAATAACTGATATGTTCCTGTTGTGGGGACCCAGGTACTTGAGACAATCTCTTGAAGAGTGAGTCATTGTTTTATAACATCCTTCCTCCTTATGACACACTGCATGTAGTAGTTTGTGCATTTAGTCTTCAATTTATCTCAGTATAGACAAGAGTGTTCTGTGAACACCATCTGTCTGGACTCAGCCCAAACCCCTGAACCTGAATGCACAATGACACTGGTGTCTGTTGAACGAGTTTCTCTTTCTCTCTGTCATCCATCTACACATATTCCTATCTCTGCTATCTTTCTATCTATTTATCTATCTATCTATCATAAATCTATTAATTGGTCCATCAATCTGCTGAACTATTGATTTAGCTGTCAATTTTCTCTATATAGCCTGTCCATATCTTGTATCTCTCATCTATCTGTATTTCTATTAAATATCTATGTGTTTCTATTCGTTTCATGCTTCACTTTATTTCTGAAATAAATCCCAGCCTAACGGGAGCAATATGTTTTGTTTTTGGTTGAGTATGCTATATATTGGTCATTGATTCTAGTTTTCTAGACCCATTTATTTGTTTGTTTACTTATTAAATTCTTGTTGTTCTCATGACTTAAATTCTTGATGTCCTCATGGCTTTTTATTTAAATGTTAAGACCAAAATTGAAAATATTGAATTGAATTACTCCACTATTTGGTGGAGTTCGGCAATTATTTATTTGTTGTAATTAAAATATTAGCCAGAATTTGTATGGTGTATTTTGAAGGAATAATGTTATATTCTCACCACCTGTCTGTTAGTTCATCATACTGTGGTGGCTTGTGTGTTGCTGTGATGCTGGAAGATATGTCACTGTTATATCAAATGCCAGCAGGATCACCCAAAATGAACAGATTTCATCAAAGCTTCCAGACTAAGACTAGACAATGCAGAAGGACCCCACTACCTTCTTCAGTGGAAGAAGCTTTGAAAATCTTATGCATACTTTTGAAGCATTGTTAAATACTGACAGCATAAGAAAAGGAATTAGGAAATTGTTGAAACTACTGTTAGAGGATGGACCCCTCATGTTCGAGGGCACTCAAAATGTGACTGAAGTAGAGCTGGTTTCTTGGAGGGGATTCAGCCATGAGGATGTAATTTGGGTAAAGGCTTTGGGAGTGGAGCTGTCAGGATCTTCCTTTGCTGCTGGGGCATGACTCAAGGTAAAGAGAAAGAGCCGCAAAAGTCTTCTAATGATCAAAATTGATAATTTGCATACTATAAATTTAGGAAGATTGGAAGGGGCAAAAGATGAAATGGGATACTTAGTTGGTATTCTAGGCATTAGTGAGCTTAAAAGGACTTAAATGGTATTGCAAGTTGATCAGGAAACCATAAGATTTACTACGCAAAGAACAACACAATGAAGAGAAGGAGATGGCATTCATTGGCAGGAAGGATCTTGCTAAACACATCATGAAATACAGTACTGTTTGTGATAAGATCATGTCCGCCTTCAAGGAAATCCAACCAATTCAACTATTATCAAACAGTACTTGAAATATGCATTTGCTGTAAACACTAATATACAAATAAGTGAGGTATAACACTAAGAAATAAAAATTATATTTTATCTGCTCCTTCCCACTTTCTGCCGTTGAGATTTCAATTCCATTATTATACATCGTACCTGCAATAGTCTGATTTTAAATATTTCTTATACAATAATCTTGCATTCCTTTGTCATAAAAAAATAGATAAATTCCTTGGGGGAAACAGTGCGATGGAGAAGCATCCCCAGATCACAAGAAGAAACCAGCCCTGAAACCATGCATGGGCACCTGCCCCTGTGATATGTGGGTTCTGAATCCCCCCTGCAGCCCAGGTCTCTCCCAGCAGGAAGTTTGTGTCTGGGATCACACTGACTCCCTCTTCCTCTTTTCTCACTGGGTACTAGATGGTCTTGGCTTCCATTTTCTCACCTTCTCTCTGCCAATAAACTGTATTTTTTTCATTGTGTCTGGAGGTGGTAATTCGAACCTTCATGGAGTCGGCATAGTTGTCAGTACCGAGATGTAAGTGTTTACACAGAGAGATAAGGAAAGGCTACATACCAAGGTATTTTTAACCTCCCCCCTTGAGGGGCTGATTTAATTTCACGGTATTATAATGATAATTTCACAGAAAGTAATTGTCTTTGTTTCTCATCTCTAAGTTCATAGGAGGTAAATAAAGAGAAGATTCAACTAAATATTCTGAGTCACTGCCTCAGCGAGTACAGCTGCCCTGCCCTCAGGTGTCCTGACGCTCTCGGGATGTGGATTTCTACAGCGTGTGTCTCACACAGGAAGAGGTGGCAGTGTCCTCGAGTTCAGGCTGCCAGTCTGTAGATAAACTGTGCTGAATGACGCATCCCAGGAGATGTCTTCCTGCCTTGTGTGAAGCCCGGAGCGTATGTTGACTTCCCAGCGTGGGTACTGATCCAGTCCTTCCACTAAAGGCCTTTTCCTGGTACTTGTCACACCCAATTCGTACCATAGCTGGAGAAGGTGTATCCGGAAGTCCTGTAGGACACCTTCACCTACTCTCCTGGCTTCTGCACCTCTGCCTCAGATTGCACTAACTGCATCTGGGCATAACACCTGTGAGGAGGTAAACCAGAAGGTGAGGGCTCTGGAGCTGCCACAGTGTTTTCTCCAGCCTCATCTCTGTCTTATCTTACCCAGGATGACTGCCAATAGGAAAATAAAGCTCCATAGTCACTCCTTGATGAGTGCACTTCGGTATCAGTGGTTCAAGAGCACTCTATATGGCAATGTCCTTGCTTATTGCTGTATCGGGGTGATGGTTTCAGCTTTCAACTCTATAGGGCACTTATACATGCTCATAATTCACATTCATGAATGCAGTTCTGGTCTACATCAGGTATAAATAAGAGATAACCTCGAGAACTTGACAGAGCCACACACCAGGATAGCTCCGCTGCTCATCTCAAATGTGGTCTGGAATCCTGATGGCTAGTGGTGGGTGTATCTCATGATGTGGGTTGACAGCTGGTCATGACGGGTACAGATGTATCCATTTATACACGACCCCTATAATTTCTCTCACTTCATAGATGAGATCTGACACAATCAGCTTCTCATGGAATAATACAGATCATTCAAGGGGGCCATTCCTCTGTGTCTGTGATGAGGTATAGTGATTTTTCACTGATTCACTGTGGTGGGTGTGGGGTAAGTCTTACTCATTTTACTGTATCATCCTCAATATTACTATACATGTAATGAGTGTGTTTTCATAAATAGTCAGCTATATCTTCCATGAACTTCTATTTTTTTACTCATTTAAAATAATGTGTACCAAAATGTTATTTTAATAGGCATAAAATTTTCTTATTTCCTCTCCTCACATAAAAACCAGCCTACAAGTGGAGAGAGGAAGATGGCCGACAGGGACACCCGCATACTCTGAGAGCTCCTCCAAACAAAGCGGGATTGGCGACCAGGTAGCTGAATAGTAAGAGTCTGGTGAGTGAAATATCCCCCTGGGACAGCACCCCAGTCCTAGCAGGGGTCTAGGTGAAAGAGGACCTGACTCGTGGGACGTCTCTGGCCACTAAGCTGCCGTGAGCTCACTGGCGACCGGCTTAGGGTCCATCCCCAAACCGGACGCCAGCCCAGAGCCGCTTGCCTGCCCTGCCTACTCCAGCGGCCCACTCCCCACTCCCCACTGGCGGATCTCCACTGGGAGAGAAGCTTTCCTCTCCCACAGTTCCCCTATCCCCGCAGGGCAGCGATCTGCCCTCGGGCCCACGTCCCTCCCTCCATTCATCCAAGCTCAGGGGAGCGGACCCGCGGGTTGTCTGGCGACCCCCACGGGGGACCATCCACCCGCACCGCTGCCGCAGACGTCTCCACCTGCCCTCCGTGCGCCGGCCTCCCACCCCCGCCCGCCCCCACCAGCCCCTGGCAGCCTAGCGCCAGCTCCACTCCTGGCGGGGACCCTGCGCTGAGCACCTCCCGCCAACAGGAGCCATAGCCCAACCCGCGCCTGTCCCGGACCCTGAGCTTCCGCGGAGCGCCGCGCCCCGCGCTGCTGAGTCTGCCCACCAAGGGCCCCTCCATGCGCAAGGCACAAGAGTAGGTGCCCTCCCCAGGGTGCTGCGGGGACCCCGGCGGCCGCGATACTGAGCCTGAGCAGAGGAAGGGTGCCATTGCCCCCTGTGGTTTCGCGCCAAGCCTCCTGTGCCGGCGCCATTACCCCCTGTGGTTTCGCGCCAAAAGGGCGGAGAGCGAACACCATTGTTCCCTGCAGTGTCCCGCAGCTGTCTGCGCAGCTATCCAAGGGGCCTCCCCGCGCCCGCTCACAGCCCGGGCAGATCAAACACTCCACCTGCAGTGGAGCCTGGGTCTCGGCTTTGCAGTCCCTGAGGAGCCGTCAGTGAGCTCCAGCCAGCTCTCACCACCTGGGGCCCTGTTGGGTCCCCAGTGCCAGCCCTAAGCCTGCCGCAGCCCGCCCCAGCCACCCCAGGAGACGGCACAGTGGCCTGAGCCTCCACACAATAAGGTTACTCCTGTCTCCCAGAAGCATGGGGCCTATTAAAGGATCAAGGAAAAATCAACAGACCACATCACTCCCAACAAAAAAATCAGAAAAACGAGGCACTTTAACAGACCTAACGTCACTCATAGAAGAAACAGATATAGATCAGCCACAAAAGGAAATCTTCAGAACTCTGCTTGCAGTAATACAGGAGCTAAGAGAAGCAAACCAAAATAAGGATGCAACGATAGAAGGGATGAAATGCACAATAGAGGGGATGAAGTCCAAAATAGAGGGGATGAATACTATCCACCAAAAGGAACTGCAGAAACTAACAGAGGAGGTAGCAGAGGCCACACAAAAGGTCACAGAAGCTATATCTAGGCTTGAGGAGGCTGAGAACCGTATCAGTGAACTCGAGGACGCTCAAACCAAACGAAGCAAGAGAGAAAAACAATCAGATAGGAAAATTAAAGAAACAGAAGACAGCCTGAGATCAATGACAGATGCTATGAAGAGGAATAATATTCGAATAATCGGTCTACCGGAACACAACATAACACACAAATCAACCGCCAAGATAGCAAAGGAATTCCTGGAAGAAAATTTCCCCAACCTAACAAAGGAGAATCCGACTCTCATACAGGAAGCAGAGAGGACGCCGGCTAAGCTAAACACCAAGAAGAACACGCCAAGGCATATAATTGTAAAATTATCCAACTTAGAGGAAAAAGAGAAAATTCTATGAGCATCAAGAGAAAGGAAGACAGTCACATACAAAGGAGCGCAGGTAAGGTTATGCTCAGACTTATCAGCTGAAACCATGAAGAGGAGGAGAGAATGGAGCAGCATCTTCCAAAAACTGAAAGATGAAAATGCCTCCCCCAGAATCCTATACCCTGCCAAGTTATCCATTAAGATAGAGGGTAAGATAAGGGTCTTCCAGGACAAGGAAGAACTCAAAAAATATACTGCAAGTCACCCGACCCTGCAGAACATACTGGCTGACTCACTATGGCCAGAAGATCAAGCTCCAACTAGAACCACCAGGAGACCACCATATAGCCCATCTCCATCTAGAAGCCAACATGCCAGCAACACGTACCAGGACAACACGGTCTCAGATGGAAAAGAGGACAGGATAGAAACCCTCCACTCAAACGCAGTACACTGATATGAAGGAAGATAGGCAAAGACCCAAAACACAAAACAGAATATGGCAACCATGAAGCCAGAGATTGTAATAATCACTTTGAATACAAATGGGCTCAATTCATATGTTAAAAGAAAGAGGCTGGAGGATTGGATTAGAAAACATAACCCATCAATCTGCTGCCTGCAAGAGACACACCTTAAGCAAGCAGACAAGCATATGCTGAGAATAAAGGGCTGGCAGAAAGTTTACCAAGCAAATGGTAACTCCAAGAAGGCAGGAGTGGCTATCTGAATCTCCGACAAAATGGATCTCAAGATCCAAACCATAAAAAGAGACAAAGAGGGACATTACATAATGCTCAAAGGCTCAGTAAACCAGGAAGCAATAAGCATACTGAATATTTACGCACCTAATAATGGTGCGGCAAATTTCGTCAAACAAACTATTAAAAAAATGACAGAAGAAATCACGGAAACAACAATAATAGTGGGGGACTTCAACACTCCACTATCAGAGAAAGACAGGTCACAGGGAAAGAAGCTCAGCAAAGAGGCCAGAGAGCTAAACAATGTAATTAGGCAACAGGGCCTGATAGACATCTATAGAGCCTTTCATCCAAAAGCAAAAGGTTTCACATTCTTCTCCAATCCACACGGATCTTTCTCAAGAATAGATCACATGCTGGGGCACAAGGCCAGCCTGAGTAAATTCAAACACATAGATATTATCCAGACGTCTTTCTCAGACCACCATGCCATAAAGCTGGAGATTAATAGAAGGGCACCCAGAAAAACAAGGGCCACCAATTGGAGAATAAACAACGATCTCCTGCGACATGAATGGGTTAAGGTCCAGATCAGAGAGGATATCAGGAAATTTCTAGAAACTAATGAGAACGAGCATACAACATATCAAAACTTATGGGACACTGCAAAGGCAGTTATCAGAGGTAGCTTGATATCACTGAATGCATACATGAAAAAAGAAGAAAGGCGTATGACAGATATGTTAACACAAAACCTCCAACAACTAGAACAGAGTCAAAAGAACTACCCCTCCAATAGCAAGAGAAAAGAAATAATAAAAATCAGGGCGGAGTTAAACCAGTGGGAAGACAAAAGAACAATGCAAAGGATTAACGCAACTAGAAGCTGGTTTTATGAACGAATTAATAAAATTGACACTCCCCTGGCAAAGCTTACCAAAGATAGAAAGGAACAATCATCAATAGCCAGGATGAGGGATGAATCGGGGGCAATAACAACAGACCCCAATGAGATAAAAAGGATAATCACAAAGTACTATGAAGGTTTGTATTCTAATGAATTCAGAAACCTGGAAGACATGGATAAATATTTAGAAAAATAATCTATCCCTAGATTATCTGAGACAGAGATCAAGAACCTCAACAAACCCATAGCGAAGGAAGAAATAGAGAGTGTCATCAAAAACCTACCAAGGAAAAAGGCCCCAGGGCCAGATGGCTACACAGCAGAATTTTACCAAACATTCAGGGAAGAGCTGACACCGATCCTCCACAAAGTATTCCATAACATAGAAAAGAACGGCAACCTCCCAAACTCATTTTACGAAGCCAGCATTACTTTGATACCCAAACAGGGAAAAGACCCCACAAGTGTAGAGAATTATAGACCAATATCTCTAATGAACATAGATGCAAAAATCCTTAACAAAATATTGGCCAATAGAATACAAAGGAACATCAAACATATCATTCACCACGACCAAGTAGGATTCATCCCAGCGATGCAGGGATGGTTTAACATCCGAAAATCCATCAATATCATACACCACATCGAGAAGAAAAAGGATAAAAACCATATGATAATATCCATAGATGCAGAAAAAGCATTTGACAACATCCAGCATCCATTCCTAATCAAAACACTCATGAAGATAGGATTGGAAGGTAAGTTCCTCAAGCTCATACAAGCTATCTATGAAAGACCAACAGCCAACATCATAGTCAATGGAGAAAAGACAAGAACAATACCACTGAAAAAGGGTACAAGACAAGGATGCCCCCTGTCCCCTCTTCTATTCAATATCGTTTTGGAGGTTCTGGCTAACAACATAAGACTGCGGAAGGATATCAAAGGGATCCAGTTGGGAGAGGAGGAGGTGAAACTATCGTTATTTGCAGATGACATGATCCTATACATTGAAGACCCCCAAAACTCCACAGTTGGAATACTTACAGCAATAGAGGAATACGGAAGAGTAGCAGGATACAAGATCAATAAACAGAAGTCGGTAGGGTTTCTATACACATCGGACAGGGCCATGGAAGAGGCGATTAAGAGGGAAGTACCCTTCACAGTAGCCAAGAACAAACTGAAATACCTAGGAATATACTTAACAAAAAATACTAAAGACCTATATAAGCATAATTATAAAACCCTATTACAGGAAACCAAAAGTAACCTTCACAAATGGATGAAGCTCCCCTGCTCATGGTTAGGTAGGCTGAACATAGTAAAGATGACAGTTCTTCCTAAAGCACTCTACAAGTTCAATGCTATACCAATCCAATTACCATCAACCTTCTTCAAAGAATTGGAAAAACTGACCACCAACTTCATATGGAGAGGGAAGAAACCCAGAATTAGCAGAGAACTCCTCAAGAAGAAGGACACAATTGGAGGACTCGCCCTACCTGATTTTAATGCCTACTACACAGTTACAGTGGTCAAAACAGCATGGTACTGGCACAATGATAGACACTCAGACCAGTGGAAAAGAATAGAAAACCCAGGAGTAAAATCATCAGCATATAGACAACTGATCTTCGACAAGGGTCCCAAAAACGTCAAGTGGGAAGCAGATGCCCTCTTTAATAAGTGGTGCTGGAAACAATGGATATCCACATGTATAAAGTTGAAACAAGACGTCTACCTCACCCCATGCACAAGAATACACTCAAGGTGGATCACAGATCTAGAAGTCAAACCCCAAACCATCAGGACCATTAAGGAGGGAATCGGGACTAATCTCAGAGCACTGGCCCAGGGAGCACATAGGCTCACTGCAACAGGGAAGGGGACACACACAGGTGATCTGGAAATCGACAAATGGGATCTAATAAGAATAAAACACCTGTGCACCTCGAAAGACTTTGCCAAGAGGGTGACAAAGCAACCCACAGACTGGGAGAAGATTTTTAGTAATGACACGTCAGACAAAGGGCTCATTATTAAAATCTACAACACCATCATGACCTGCAAAAAGAGGAAAACAGTTAACCCCCTAAGGAAGTGGGCAAAAGAAATGAGAAGAACTTTCACTAGAGAGGAGATCAATATGGCCAATAAATATATGAGAAAGTGCTCGAAGTCCCTTGCCATAAGAGAAATGCAAATCAAAACAACCATGAGATACCACCTAACACCCCTGAGGCTAGCCCAGATCAGTAAATCAGAGAGCAACAAGTGTTGGAGGGGCTGTGGTGAAATAGGAACCCTCCTCCACTGCTGGTGGTCGTGCAGATTTGTACAGACACTGTGGAAAGCAATCTGGCGATACCTAAAGAAAATGGAAATTGATCTACCTTATGACCCAGCCATCCCTCTACTGGGCC
This sequence comes from Tenrec ecaudatus, assembly GCF_050624435.1. Taxonomy (NCBI): domain Eukaryota; kingdom Metazoa; phylum Chordata; class Mammalia; order Afrosoricida; family Tenrecidae; genus Tenrec; species Tenrec ecaudatus. Next base: position 98,642 of record NW_027457989.1, on the reverse strand, counting down.
TATACCCGGTTGAAGCAGCAAATAAAACACGACCAGTCATATGCGCTCCAATGTTTATTGCGGCACAATTCACAATAGTAAAGACTTGGAAACAGCCTAAGTTTCCATCGATAGACGAGTGGATTAGCAAACTTTGGCACATACACACAATGGAGTATTATGCAGCACTAAAAAGCACCAATGAGCACATGAAACACGTTATTTCATGGGAAGAGCTGGAAGGAATTATGCTAAGCGAGGTAAGCCAGTCCCAAAGGGACAGGTACAACATGAGTCCTCTGAGGTAAGTACAATCAGCATGACAGAAATGGGGCATTAATCCACCCAAAGGGAGGGTATGGTTTATATCTCCACAGGGAAAGTGGGACCAGACTTCAACCCAGTGTCGCAAGGTGTGAATGCAATATCCCGGCGTGGAGGACGGAACCGGTGGAGAGGTCTGGGAGGCAGGCCCCAGCACCATAAATTAAGTGGATTCCTGCCCCTCCCCCGAAAAGAACTTGTTCCAAAGGACGACATTGACCCTGCAGCTATGGGAGATGGACATATTTGATCAGAGCACACGGGAGCAGATGAAGGGGCAGGAGGAGAGAGTGGAGCACAGCCTGGCCCACCAGGCCGTGATGATGATGTTCCTGAGCAGAGCAGCCAGTCCACAGAGAGAACAACATGGCTGGCCCTACTATGAGACATGATGCCCCTCAGTGACTAAGGGCGATACAGGGGACAGCACCGGAGACACAGTGTGGGAATTGCACCTGACCTGATCCCACCACACCGAGGCAATGCACTGGGGGAGTGCAGCGGAACAGCAAGGGAATGGAGTGGCAAGGTCCCCAGGGAATGCTGAAAGTGGACTTTGGGGCCAGGGCGTGGTGCCCCAACAGACTGGACTGGAAAATGCTCCTAAGGGCCAGCAAAGATCCCTGAACTAACTACAAGCTTTTCTCTTGTGAACTGTTTTGTTCTGTTCTTTTTCAGTGGTTTGTTTTGGTTGTTTTGTTGTCTGGTTGTATACTGTTGCTTTGTGTTCCTCTGTCTAGTTTTCGTGCATGTTAGTGACTCCACAGGTCTGTCTGAATAGGACAGGCTGGATGAACTATCTGGATGAAAAACAACGGGACCGACAGTTCCGGCGGGACTTGGGGTGGGGGGTAGGGGGGGGCTAAGGAAGTGGTGTTAACAAACCCAGGGACAAGGGAAAAACATGGGATCCCAAAGGGTAGAGAAGGGGGAGTGGCAGGCCTGGTGGGAAATGATCAAGGGTAAGGTTGCTTAGAGAAGAGGTATACTCTAGCCCAGGTGGCAATGAAGCATGGTAGTAGGGCAGGAGGAAGGTCAAGGGAGATGGAGGAAAGAGCTAGGAGTCAAAGGGCATTCATGGAGGTCTAGACAAAGACATGTACATGCAAATATATATAGGAGGTTGGGGAAATAGATCTTTGTGTCTATATTTATAGGTCAAGTATTAAGGTGGCGGAAGGACCTTGGGCCTCTACTCAAACACTCCCTCTATGCATGAATACCTTCTTTTATTAATTTGGAACTCTATGATGCTCACTCTCCCGACACAACAGCTGGAGCCAAAATGGGTGAACAAGTAAATGTGGTGAAGAAAGCTGATGGTGCCCGGCTATCAAAAGAGATAGTGACTGGGGTCTTAAAGGCTTGAAGATAAACAAGCGGCCATCTAGCTCAGAAGCAACAAAGTCCACATGGAAGAACACACCAGCCTGTGTGATCGAGTGGTCCCAAAGGGATCAGTTACCAGGCATCAAAGAACAAAAAATCATATCATTGACTGCACACCTCCATGATAGGATCGCTGAAGACAAATGGGTGCACAAGCAAATGTGGTGAAGAAAGCTGATGGTGCCCAGCTATCAAAAGAGATAGTGTCTGGGGTCTTAAAGGCTTGAAGGTGAACAAGCGGCCATCTCGCTCAGAAACAAATAAGCCCACATGGAAGAAGCACACCAGCCAGTGCGATCACGAGGTGCCCAAGGGACCAGATATAAGGCATCATGCAAAAAAAAAAAAAAAGATATAAGTGTGTGTATGTATGTGTATTTATGTGTATATGTATATATGTATGTGTATATATATATTATATTAAATGAAGGGGGAAGTGCAGAGTGGAGACCCAAGGCCCAAGTGTCGGCCAATGGAGATCCCCTCATAGAGGGGCTTAGGAGAGGAGATGGGTTAATTAGGGTGTGAGGTAGTATCGATGAAGAACACAGCTTTCCCCCAGATCCTGGATGCTTCCTCCCCCCAACTACCATGATCCGAATTCTACCTTGCAGGGCTGGATAGGACAGAGGCTGTGCACTGGTACATATGAGGGTTGGAGATACAGGGAATCCAGGGTGGATGATACCTCCAGGACCAAGGGCGTGAGGGACGATGCTGGGAGAGTGGAGGGTGAGTGGGTTGGAAAGGGGGAACTGATTACAAGGAGCCACATGTGACCTCTTCCCTGGGAGAGGGACAGCAGAGAAGGGGGGAAGGGAGACCCCGAATAGGGCAAGATATGACAAAATAACGAGGTATAAATTACCAAGGGCATATGAGGGGGGGGGAAAGGGAGGGAGGGGGGAAAAAAAAGAGGACCTGATGCAAGGGGCTTAAGTGAAGAGCAAATGCCTTGAGAATGATTGGGACAGGGAATGTATGGGTGTGCTTTATACAATTGATGTATGTATATGTATGGATTGTGGTAAGAGTTGTTGGAGTCCCTAATAAAATGTAAAAGAAGAAAAGAGGAGAAAAAAATGATTAGGGCAAAGACTGTACAGATGTGCTTTATACAATTGATGTATGTATATGTATGAACTGTGAAAAGAATTGTACCAGCCCCAATAAATTGTTAAAAAAAAAAACAAAAACAAAAAACCAGCCTACAAAATATTTTATAAGAAAAATTGAAAAGCAATCAATTAAATAATATAAAATATGTAAAGTATTCAGAAAACATACAAAACCAAGCAATACATTCTTTAAAATATAACGAAATATTATTTTATCATGATAAGTCTGATAGAACTCCCCAAATAAATTTAATAATTTTGCAAGATGTATTAAAGACAGATTAACAAGATTAACATAAGTTGTAAATTTTAATGTAAAAATGATATCAGTGTTGTGAAAAAGATTAGTGAGAGCCCATAAGATTAGGACATATCTCTCCAAACTCAGATATTTTTCTAGTATACAGTACCTATTTTCTGGGGCGGAGGGTGTGGGAATCCTTCCTTGCTGAATAGTCCTAAAACAATTCAAGTGCTCAGGGCTCGAGGAAACTTAGTAACCATTGGATACACTTCATTTCAAGGCCAGGGAACTGGTTTCTCAGGTTTCAGCTTGAAGAACCTAGGGACTGAGAATAGGGTTGATCAAATGTAGATCAGTTTCCCAGTTCTGGGTGATGAAACATCCTATACTATCAGTCCATCCATCCCTCTATAATGTGTAGTCACGTGGAGATGACCACAACTTTCTGCCCACGTACAAACTCTAGGCCTTCTCTGGATACCTGCCCCTCCATTTCTACTCTGGACCCCTGCTCTGTCTCTCTTGGACTGTCTCCTCCTCTCTGAGTCAGGCACCTGCTTCTTATTTTGCAACATGAGCCGTGGGTGCACTGATGCTAGGAGTCCGTGCATGCACCATCAGAGAACTGAGGTGAATTGGCATATCAAATGCCATCTGAAATCTAGAGGAGGTCTATTCAGATGGGAACAACTGTGTTCTGCTTACCTGAATCAGAAGCTACTAAACACATGTTTTTGATAAAACAAAAACATAAATTAAAATTTTATAAATTGCTAGAGAGAGTACTGTTTACTGAGACAGTGAGAAAGTTCTGGGGCCAGTCATTAGTGGAGCCCCGAACTTTGTGAGCTTTGAGTATAAAACCCCTCCAGATTTTCAAGTGAACATTCAAAATAAGCCCTGTGTTTCAGACACTGGAGGGAGAGACTTTTATCAACTCAAAAGATTTCTCACCAGAGAAAGGTCAAATCCATTGACTTTTCATAGCTGGAGGTAAAATATTTCCCCTATCAACCAGACACCCCTTATCCTACCCATGAGACCTACGTGCGAAGGTATCGTGAACAGATATTAAAAGTTCAAACATAAAGGAGATTTTGCAATGAAGGAAAGGAGCATGGACAGGCCAAACTATAAACTACACCACAGGCATGAAGGTCAGAGCCTTACTGCCCAGGTGATATAAAAGGTTCAGACTCAATCAGAAGAACACACAGAAACTCCCTGTTCTCCCACTTCATCACCATGTAGATTCCCAGCATAACAATCCTGCATTACAATTTAGAATGGGAAGAATCTGCTCCCCTGAGGAGAAAAAACAAAACAAAACAAAGCAAATGACATATAGCAAACACTTCTATGGTCTAACTCTTCCAGGTTATCATGAATCCCCATAAAACGTAGTTCTGAGAACAGGGTGAAAAATGTTCATACCTCGAGGAAACACTAAGATAAATTGTCATTTATCTGAGTACATCCATCTCATTTGTAGACTGATTTTCTGTGTTGCCATATCTCAAATTTAATTCATTATTCGTATTGAAGGTTTTCAAATTTTATTTTATGTTGAAAACTGAACTGAGTATTTTTTCAATCTCTGAACCTATTAATATTCTTTGTTAAATCGCTGTAGCTTGTCCAGTAGAAGTGCGCAGGACACATGGGTCTGGAAATGGAGTGCTGTTTGAAACAGAGTCCTTCTTCCTAGAAGAGGAGACCGTGGGACAAAATTATCTGCAGAGCACATTGAAATCTGCAAACTAAGAGTGAGGAGACGACCATGATGGATGCATGGATTGTGATAAGAGTTGTACGAGCCCCCAATAAATTGATTTTTTAAAAAGAAGAAAAGAAATGTCTAGGAAATAGTGATGATGACATACGTACAAATTATCTTGATACAATTGATGAGTGGGTACAAGAACTATAAGAGCCTTCAAAATGTTTTGTTTTCTTCAAATAGTGAGGACACTTAAGAGATGATCACATTCTAATAGAGAGTAAGTGAAGTGTAGCAATGAATACAGAAAACAGAAATGACAATTAATTAATTTCAAAATATAATGAAAGTAGTATATGAAGCCATAAGGTTCAGGAAAATCTTCCAAGTTTAAAAGGCAAAATGAAAATTATTTATGATTCCACTAAGTAGTATCATAAAGAGCAAACTTGCCATTATCCAAAACAGTTGACTAGACTAGAACTCAGATTAGGAGCACCAGGAGGAAACATGTGTTTAATATCTGTTAGGGAGAGTCCAGACTGCATCACTGATATGTTGTTTTGTATATGTATCGTCCATTTTGACTACAGGTCACCCTTTGTAGAGACTGGAACTGCCCCCATAGGGATCTCTAAACTGTAATCTTTTTGGACATAGATTGTGAGTTTAATTGTGCAAGGGGCCAGCTGGTGGGTGGTACCTGCTCACCTTTCAAATAGCATCCACGATCGTGAACTTTGTGGCACCAGGGATTGCTACATCATCACTTACAAATATGTAGAGAAACACAGTTTACAACAACTATTAATTGACATGTATAATATTTAACTGTAAGCAAGGGTTTTTCCATCTCAATCCTATCCTCCACCTAATCTGGGCTGAGAACAGTAACCTCTATCAACAGTTTCTGAGCTACGAGCCGGAATAAAGGGAGAACATGCCTTCTGTGACGTTCATAAAGATGACTTCATTATTTTCATTCCTCTTTTTATTTAGTACTGTTACACCTGTCTTACATTCCTATTCATGCTTATGCAAAATGAACCACATAGTAGATTTCAACAGATGAAAATGTTTTTCTCTATTATACTATTATTTATGAAAGTGCTTATTAAGAGAACATGTGTTCACAATCTATTTAAAAAAGAGTTGTTGGTCCTAGTTTGAAGACAAAAAAGAAATTACCTACCTTTGCCATGTTCACACTCAAAATCCAACATTCATTATAAAATACATAATCAATAGAAAATGTAGACAAGAGCCTTGAATGACTTCAGGGTATGTAATAAAATTCCCAGAAAAGGATAGAGGCATCGGTCTTAAACAGAATTGGAAGTTGTCTCACATCTGAACGTCAGTAGTTTGAGAAATACCCAACTCACCATTATCAATAGGAGAAATATATCCCAAACATCGATAGGTATGGTAAGAGGGAAAATAAAATAAAAATCTAGGTTTTCTATATAAGAATCTATCAAGAGTGTACCAGGCCTAAGAATGGCCTGCCATTTTGTCAAACTACAGTGGACACAAAAGGCCACGGAACCCATCGCCTAAATTATGCAGAGATATCAAGCCAAAAGAGGAGCCCCCACTTAAAATGAGGAGCACAAGAAATAGTCTGTCATCTCTAAAGGAGAATTTTCCAATTAGAACACCGAAATGGCAATGGTGAACCTTCCTTGAAATGCACAATGGTTAATATATTTCTGCCCAACATACTCACCCTTCTCTTTCCCTCAGGATCATAAAGCAATCTTCCAAAAGTTGTGGGAAAAAAAAAGAAATCTGGTTATTTTTAATTAAATTTCTCAGTGAACTATTTGAAATCCAATTATCCTCTTTTCATAGATTAAAAGTTCTTCTCTCTTCCCTGGCATCCTCAGAATGGTATGATTCACCTTTAAAATAGAGTGCCAAGAAGTCATTTCTTGACAATATTTGAAAAAAGATTAAGATTTCCTTTTCTATCATTTTTCAGCCAGTAATTAATACAGTAATTCCTCCTGTCATCATTTAAATCCAAGGAATATATAGAGATAATAGTGTATAAGTTTATTAGCTCCAAAAAATATATTGACTTAATTCTGGAAAATTACATGTTACTACTGAAAATGTTCTCTGACGGAAATCAATTTAATAATAAGGAAAAGCCACCATTCCTGGCAGGTATAGGGCAGCTATGGGAGGGTCTCAATGAATGACAGCTAATATCATTCCAGATTTCTGAACAATGCCAAGTATAAGAATTTAAAAATAATTACCAAGCAATCCTATTTAATAAGTAGCCTACTTATATCAGAGTATAAACTACTGTTCACTTTGCATGAGGCAAGGTAAATAATTTCTAACAAAAGCTGCCTCTGCAATTATTATATTAGAAATAATTAATATGAAAAAATATAAATAGGTCCTAGTAAGTGGCAAAATATTTCCAAGACAAAGTTTTATAACAAAAATAAGGGAGGGTGGGCACATTTAATATAAATACTGAACATATTGTGATGGAATTCTAATAATGCTGGCTTTTGAGAATAACATACTTTATTGAATGAGACTTTTTTTGAAAATTTGGGGTCAATTCTTCAGTTACTTAAACTGTTCTACTTGAAGACTAAAAACATGTGGTTGGATATACAAAATAGTTATCAACACAGGTAATTTTAAAGAGCAAAACATGCATCAAATGAAATTTCTGAAGTTACATTCTCACTTCAGGATCGTGTGCCATATGCACCTTTTTCCAACTTTGGCTTAAAATATCTACAAGACTGTGGTCTTTGAGGCCTTGCTCCATCTGCCAGTTCTTTCTGATCCTCAGGAGACAGTAGATGATACCGCATTCCATTCATCACCATCTTAAGGCACTCAGGATTGTCTTGAATGAGGGATTCAAATGGGATGGTTTTACATAAGAAATTTTTTTGAGATAAGAGGAAATCTGACGTTAGCAAGGACATCCACCATAAAAGGCTGGCGATTCGGCGCATCATGTCTCAGCCACCTGACGGCAGCATCATAAACCTCCTCCTCTGCGCTCACGGTCAGGGAGTCCTGGTTGAGCAGACTTGTTACTAGCTCAGCATCAAGGTGGAGAAACTCCTCAGTTTTGGAAACGTCAGGGAAATTATGGTCAATAAAGGCATCTGCAGTGGCTTTCAACTCAGGACAGTCTAGACGCTCTGCTAGAATGCTTAGACCGAGACAGTTTGAAGCATCCACTTGCTCTTTCAAAAAATCAACACACATGTTCTTCACAGGTTCCATTTGGTACTGGTTTGCGGCATCCAACAGAGACTGCACATTGTTGGTATTCACAGAAACCCTTGCAGTGTAAGCAAATTCCACCAGGTGTTCAATAACGTCAGGGTCTGCGTCTTTGAGTTCTACTTCAGAGGATTTTGATTCGAGCATGCCAGTTGTGAACATGACATTAAAAACTGGGCTGGCTGCAGCCAAGACCACACGATGAGCAAGGATCTCTCTTTCCTGGACCACGAGAATCACATCGCAAAAAGTTCTCTGCTTTCGCATGCCATTCATGACTGCCATGGAGCCCACCAGAAATTTCGCTTCTTCCCAAGTGTCAGGTTTCTTCTTGGTCTTTCTCTTGCTGCTCTGTGACACCCTGGAGCCTGACATCCTCCCTGAGCTCGACTCTTGTCTGAGGCTCTCCGGGCTTGGTGCAGATTGTGGACTGCAGACTGCGTTCCGGCAGGGGTCCCTTCTGTGTGAGCCGAATGCTGAGGGCAGGCTGACTGTGGAGGCGGCGGCGGCTCACCCTCTGCGGAAACACCAGGCTGGGCTGTGTGGTTCCGGCAGCAGCTCCAGGGCAAGCTAGGCTGCGTCCGGGACAGAGCTGTAGCAAGGTGGTGGATGAGCCTAGGATTCCGAAAACAAGACATTTTTTGGTAGGGAAGAAAAAAAGGCTAACAAAGAGAGAAAAATAAAAATTCTTCTATCCATAAAAAAAAAAAAAGATGATTTGGACACATACCAGAGGGACTCCGTAGAACCCAGTCAAGGAGAGTTGCTTAGAGGGAAATTCACCACTGCTGGAACATAGGAGGAACATCACAAAGGTAAGTAGCCACAGACCCATGGGGTTTTGAGGGCTTTTGGCACAGCTCAGTGGAAGCCTGCTGGGGCGTGACCTTGGCCCCGCCACTCTATCTGCTGGAGCAGGGACCATCTGGAGCCTGTAGTGGGGATTGGTCTCAACACAGCCACAGTATGCTTTCACCTGCCTCAGGACTTGGACAGGACCCGTGCAGCTCCACCTGTAGGGATCAGGGTTCAGCTACACTGTTGCTTCTGCTTACATCTCTGCTCTCTGTTCCTCCACAGCCCTAGAAGGCTGTTCAGGGGCTTTTTCACAGCACAGCCACAGCTTGCCACTTCTGAGTCTGGGCAGGGACTAAACCCATACCCTGGCAGCTCCACTGGCAGGGATCAGGGTTCAGCTACATTGTTGCTTTTGTTTATATCTCTGTCTCTGTCCCCCATGGTCTTTGAGGGCTGCAGAGGGACTAAAGCCTTGCAGCTCCATGGGTGGGGAGTGGGACTCAGCTGCATAGTTGCTTTTGTTTCCCTCTCTTCCTTATATTCCCTGCACAGTCGAAACAGTCTTACTTTTAATTTTTTTCCCTCCTCTTTGTCTCTTTCTTGTTCTCTCACACTCCACTGCTGACCTCCAGAACACTCCCTTTGGCCTAGGGCATTTAAGACTGTACCACACCCAGCTAGGTGAGCTCCAACCTGTGTAGCTTGCCCGAGGCTAGGGAAAGGTCCTCTTTCCTTCCATGGGAAACTGCCCAACTTATCACTGGGGAATTCCTGCCCGTGGCCTGTGTACCTGGGGGCATAAGGCAGCTCAACCAACACTCATTAACATTCCAAGCTGTTGCAAGAACCTCTGCTCACCAAAGAAGGCAACCCACCAGCCTTCTGGGACTCTCTCATGATAGGGAAATGACAGGAGGATAAAGTGGTAGGTTAATTCCATAGTGAAATAAGCTATAGGCAGTTCGAAGAAACACTCCTACAAGTCTCCCAAAGAGAGCCAGTGCCCTCCGACTCCCTGGAAAATGGTATCTGGCTCCTCTAAAACAACACAATGCAAACAGCCATCAGCCCCAAAGACCTCAACATAAAAATGTGAGAAACAAAGGAAAATGGCAGAAGATGTCCTAAACATAATGACATGCATAGAAGAAGCAGACATGGCGCTGCCACAGAAAGAAATTTTCAGAATGCTACTTGGAGTCATATAGGATATGAGGGAAACAATACAGAAAATGGATAAAATGATGGAAGAGGTAAAAGTCATAAACCAAAGGGAAATACAGGAGTTTAGGGAGGAGACAACAGAAACCAGTAGCAGCCTCTTGGACTTTGAGAAGCGATGGAGGAATCAGAGATCCGCATCAATGACTTGGAGGACAGCCAAGAAGACTTTAACAAACACAGACAAAAATCTAATAAGATCATCAGAGAAGCTGAAGAAAACTTAAGAGTTATGTCTGATGCTATGAAGCGGAACAATATTAGAATTATTGTGTTACCAGAGGAAGACACAACAAAGAAGTCATCTGAAACAATAGTGAGATAATTCTTGGAGGAAAGCTTCCCCAGCATAATGAGTGAAAACCAGGCAACCATTCTGGAGGCGGAAATAGCACCAGCTAGACTAGATCCCAAAAAAGAAGTCACCAAGGCACATAACAGGTAAATTATCCAACTTTGAGGAAAAGGAGAAAATCAGAAAGGGGAGCAGCTAGGGAAAAAGAAGCAATCACATATAAATGTTCTCAAATAAGAATATGCTCAGACCTATCAGCAGAAACTATGAAGAAAAGGAGTGAGTGGATTAAGATATTCCAAAAATTGAAGGAAAATAATGCAAACCCAAGAATACTCTACCCAGCCAAATTATCGATCAAGATAGATGGAGAAGTTAGAGTCTTCCCACACAAGGAAAAACTCAAAGAATACGTTAGAAGAAACCCAGCCCTACAAAAGATCCTTGCCGACGCAGTATGGGCAAAAGAGCAACACTGAAAAAGCATATATAAGAGACCAACACCTAGAACAACCTCACCCAGAGGGCAACAAAGAGAAAACAGACTTCAAGATAACATTGGCTTAAGGATGGAAAGAAGTCAAGAATGATACTCACACACATGCACAACACACTAATGAGAAAGGAACGTGTGAAACTCCCAACACAAAAGGTATAAGATGACATCACAGAATCCGCAGATGGAGATAATAAACCTGAATATCAATGGACTGAACTCAGGCATTAAAAGACTGAGACTAGCAGAATGGTTTCGAAAACACAACCCATCTATCTGCTGCCCACAGGAGACACATCTCAAAGCTACAGACAAAAATCGCCTGAGAATCAAGGGCTGGAGAAGTCCTACAAAGCAATCAGCAATACAGAAAAAGCAGGGTTGCAATTCTAATCTCGGATGAAATTGACCTCCGAGTGCCAACCAAAAAAGAGATAAGGAGGGACACTATATGATGCTCAAGGGAATGGTAGGCAAAGAACCACTAAGCATTGTAAACATATATTCCCCGAATGAGAGACCCGCTGAATACGTCAACCAAACACTACGAAAAATTAAAAATGAAATTACAGACTTGACGATTATAGTGGGTGACTTCACCACACCACTCCCTGAGAAAGATAGATCACAGAGAAAGAAACTCAACAAGGAAGCTAGAGAGCTGAACTCCACAACTAGAAAATTTGACCTGATAGATATTTACAGAGCTTTTCATCCAAAAACAAAACAAAAAAAATTCATGTTATTTTCAAGTTCTTATGGCACATATTCGAAGATAAACCACATGCTGGGGCATAAGGCAAATCTACATGAATTTAAGCACATTGAAATAATACATATCTCTCGCTCTGACCACTGTGTCATAAGGCTGGAAATCAACAAAAGGAAGACAAAGAAAATAAGAGCAAACAATTGGAGGATGAATAACTCTCTACTGCAAATGGAGTGTGTACTGGCGCAAATTTGAGATGAAATTGGGAAATTTCAAGAAACCAACGAGAATGAGCACATTAAGTTCCAAAAGTTATGGGACACAGCAAAGGCAGTCATCAGAGGAAGTTTCATAGCAATACATGCACATCTGAGAAAGGAAGAGAGACTCAGGACTGATATGCTGGCACAAAATTTACGACTAGAGCGGAGTCAGCAGGACAATCCTACTACTAGAAAAAGAAAAGAAATTATAAAAATCAGGGCTGAGATTCAGGAGAGGGGAAATAAGAAAACTATACAAAATAAACTATAGAAAAAACGAACCCCAATCCTACACAAAATCTTCCAGAGCATATAAAAAGATGGCAAACTCCCAAATTCCTCCTATGAAGCTAGTATAAGTCTGATACCAAAACCGGGCAAGAATCCCACAAGAATCGAGAACTACAGATCAATATCCCTAATGAACATTGATGCAAAAATCCTTAACAAAATACTAGGCAACAGACTACAAAAGAATATAAAACAAACATTTCACCATGACGAAGTTGGATTCATTTTCAGGGATGCAGGGATGGTTCAACATACGAAAGACCATTAGTATTATTCATCACATTGACATGAAAAATTATAAGAATCACATGATAATATCCATAGATGCAGAAAAAGCATTCGACAACATCCAACACCAATTCCTGTTTAAGACACTAGCGAGTAGAAATGGAAGGAAAGTTCCTGAAGACAATACAAGCTATATATGAAAAACCAACAGACAACCTGGTAGTCAATGGAGAAGACTAACACATTCCCACTGAAAAGGGGGACCAGGCAAGAATGTCCTTGTCCCCACTCTTATTTAATATTGTGCTGGCGGTTTTATCTAACAGCATAAGGCAAAGAAGAGACATCAAAGATATACGTCTGGGGAAGGAAGAGGTGAAACTATCGTTATTTGCAGATGATATGATTTTATATATGGAAAATCCCAAAAGTTCCACAAGGGGAGTACTAGAAGCAATAGAGGAGTTTGGCAAAGTGGCAGGATACAAGATCAACAAAAGTCCATCACATCAGATAAGGCCACAGAAGGGGAGATAAAAAAAGGTATTACCTTTCACAATAGCCAAATACAAATTGAAATATCAAGGGATATACCTGACTTAAAAAACAAAAGATCTATATGGGGAAAACTACAGAACACTATTGCAAGAAAACAATAGTGACCTCAACAAATGGAAGTGTATGCCATGCTCATGAAATAGAAGACTCAATATAGTCAAGATACCAGTTCTGCCAATGGCACTATATAAGTTTAAAGCAATCCCGATACAATTACCCTCATCTTTCCTCACAGAAGTGGAAAACTAATGATGAACTTCATATGGAGAGGGAAGAAACCTAGAATTAGCAGAGAACTCCTCAAAAAAAGGGCTTGATTTACCTGACTTCACCATATACTATACAGCCACAGTTGTCAAAACCACATGGTATAGGTACAATGACAGATACTCAGACCAATGGAAAAGAACTGAAAACCCAGAAATAAAATCATCAGCATACAGGCAACTGATCTTTGATAAGGGTCACACACATATCAAATGGGAAGCAGATTCCCTCTTTAAAAAGTGGTGCTGGCAGAGGAGGCACAAATTGAAAAATGGGATATACTGAAAATAAAACACTTGTGTACATCTAAAGAATTCACCAAGAGAGTGATAAGAGAGTCCACAGACTGGGAAAACATCTTTAGCAATGACACATCAGACAAAGGCCTTATTACTAAAATTTACAATACGCTGCTAGATTCCAAAAAGAAAAAAAACCAATAGCCCACTTGAAAGATGGGCAAAGGACTTGAACCGAAATTTTACAGGGACAGAAATCCGAATGGCCAACAAACATATGAGAAAAAGTTCCCGATCTTTAGCCATAAGAGAAATGCAAATTAAAACAACAATGAGGTACTACCTGACACCCTCAATGGTAGCCCAATTCAAAAAACCAGAAAGCAACAAGTGTTGGAGGGGCTGTGGGGAGACAGGAACTCTCATCCACTGCTGTTGCACTTGTAAGTACGTACAGCCATTATGGAAATTTATCTGGCGATACCTAAAACAGATGGAAATAGAGTTACCATATGACCCAGCAATCCCCCTACTGGGCATATACCCAGAAGAGGCAAGAAACAAACCAAGACCAGACATCTGTGCTCCAGTGTTCATTGCGGCACAGTTCACAATTGCAAGGACTTGGAAGCAACCCAAATTTCCATCAACTGACGAGTGGATTAAAAAAACTGTGGTATATACATACAATGGAGTACTACGTATCACTAAAAAGCAGTGATGAACGTATGAGGCACATAGCGGCATGGGAAGAACTGGAGGAAATCATGCTAAGTGAAGTAAGTCAGGCACAAAAGGACAAGTACAACATGAGCCCGCTGAGGTAAGAATTTAAAAATTTTTTTTAAAAAACCAAAGTGGCATAGGGGGAAAAGCTACTGTATACAAACATTTGTGGGGTGAAGACTGTGTAGTATGGCAGAGACCAGACCAAAGCCAGGGATGCACATGGTAGACAATGGTGGAGGAGGGGGGGAAAGGAAAACAAAAGGAAGAAAAGAGTAGTGGGGGAATGGGGCACTAATCCACCCAAGGGAGGGTATTGTTTCTATCTCCACAGGGAAAGTGGGACCAGACTTCAACCCAGTGCCGCAAGGTGTGAATGCAATATCCAGCGTGGTGTAGGGAACCAGTGGAGAGGTCTGGGAGGCTGGCCCCAGCACCATAAATTAAGTGGATTCCTGCCCCTCCCCCGAAAATAATTTGTTCCAAAGGACGACATTGACTCTGCAGCTCCGGGAGATGAACATATCTTATCAGAGCACACGGGAGTAGATGAAGGGGCAGGAGGAGAGAGTGCAACACAGCCTGGCCCACAATGCCGTGAGGATGATGTTCCTGAGTAGAGCAGCCAGTCCATAGAGAGAACAACATGGCTGGCCCCACTATGAGAAATGATGCCCCTCATTGGCTAAGGGCTATACAGGGGACTGTACCGGAGACACAGTGTGGGAATTGCACCTGACCTGATCCCACCACACTGAGGCAAAGCACTGGGGGAGTGCAGCAGAACAGCAAGGGAATGGAGTGTCAAGGTCCACAGGGAATGCTGAAAGTGGACTTTGGGGCCAGGGCGTGGTGCCCTAACAGTCTAGACTGGAAAACGCTCCTAAGGGCCAGCAAATGATCCCTGAACTAACTACAAGCTTTGCTCTTGGGAAGTGTTTTGTTTTGTTCTTTGTCAGTGGTTTGTTGTTGTTTTGTTGTCAGGTTGTATACTGTTGCTTTGTTTTCCTCAGTCTTGTTTTCGTGCATGTTAGTGTCTCCACAGGTCTGTCTGAATAGGACAGGCTGGATGAACTATCTGGAGGAAAAACTACGGGACCGACAGTTCCGGGGGGACTTGAGGTGGTGGGTAGGGTGGGTAAGGAAGTGGTGTTCACAAACACAGGGACAAGGGAACAACATGGGACCCCAAATGGTAGAGAAGGGGTAGTGGCAGGTCTGGTGGTGAATGATCAAGGGTAAGGTTGCTTAGAGAAGAGGTATACTCTAGCCCAGGTGGCGACGAAGCATGGTAGTAGGGCAGGAGGAAAGTCAAGGGAGATGGAGGAAAGAGCTAGGAGTCAAAGGGCATTCATGGAGGTCTAGACAAAGACATGTACATGCAAATATATATAGGAGGATGGGAAAGTAGATCGATGTGTCTATATTTATAGGTTAAGTATTAAGGTGGCGGAAGGACCTTGGGCCTCTACTCAAACACTCCCTCAATGCATGAATACTTTCTTTAATTAAATTGGAACTCTATGATGCTCACTCTCCCGACACAACTGCTGGAGCCAAAGTGGGTGAACAAGGAAATGTGGTGAAGAAAGCTGATGGTGCCCGACTATCAAAAGAGATAGTGACTGGGGTCTTAAAGGCTTGAAGATAAACAAGCGGCCATCTAGCTCAGAAGCAACAAAGTCCACATGGAAGAACACACCAGCCTGTGTGATCGAGTTGTCCCGAAGGGATCAGTTATCAGGCATCAAAGAACAAAAAAAATCCTATCATTGGCTGCACACCTCCATGATAGGATCGCTGAAGACAAATGGGTGCATAAGCAAATGTGGTGAAGAAAGCTGATGGTGCCCGGCTATCAAAAGAGATAATGACTGGGGTCTTAAAGGCTTGAAGGTGAACAAGCGGGCATCTAGCTCAGAAGCAAAAAAGCCCACATGGAAGAAGCACACCGGCCAGTGTGATCATGAGGTGCCAAAGGGACCAGGTATAAGGCATCATGCAAAAAAAAAAAAGATATATGTGTGTATATGTATATATGTGTGTGTCTATATATATATATATATATATATATATACCATATTGAATGAAGGGGGAAGTGCAGAGTGGAGACCCAAGGCCCAAGTTCGGCCAATGGAGATCCCCTCACAGAGGGGTTCAGGAGAGGAGATGGGTCAATGAGGGTGCGAGGTAGTACCGATGAAGAACACAGCTTTCCCCCGGGTCCTGGATGCTTCCTCCCCGCAACTACCATGATCCGAATTCTACCTTGCAGGGCTGGATAGGGCAGAGGTTGTACACTGGTGCATATGGGGGCTGGAGGCACAGGGAATCCAGGGTGTATGATACCTTCAGGACCAGGGGTGTGAGGGGCGATGCTGGCAGAGCGGAGGGCGAGTGGGTTGGAAAGGGGGAACTGATTACAGGGGTCCACGTGTGACCTCATCACTGGGAAAGGAATGGCAGAGAAGTGGGGGAAGGGAGACTCCGGATAAGGCAAGATATGACAAAATAACGATGTGTAAATTACCAAGGGCACATTGGGAGGGGGGAGCGGGGAGGGCAGGGGAAACAAAAAAAAAGAGGACCTGATGCAAAGGGCTTAAGTGGAGAGTGAATGCTTTGAGAATGATTGGGCCGGGGAATGTATGGATGTGCTTTATACAATTGATGTGTGTATATGTATGGATTGTGATAAGAGTTGTGTGAGTCCCTAATAAAATGTAAAAAAAAAAAAAAGAATGACGAGGGCAACAAATGTATAAGGGTGCTTTGCTCAATTGATGTATGTATGGATTGTGATAAGAGCTGTATGAGCCCCAATCAAAATATTTATTAATTAAAAGAAAAAAAAGTGTTGCTGGAAAAATATGGATATTTACCTGCAAAAAATGAAGCAAGACACTTATCTCACTCCATGCACAAGAATAAACTCAAAGTGCATCACAGACCTTTAAGTTAAACTCCAAAGTATTAGGGCCATGAATGAGGGAATTGGGACCAACTTGGGAACTTTGGCACAGGGAATACATAGGTTATCAGAAATAGGGAAGGACACAAACAGAGGGGGCACAATTTGACAAATGGGATATCCTGAAGAAAAAACACCTGTGTACATAAAAAAAAATTCACCAAGAGAGTTATAAGAGGGTCCACGAACTGGGAAAACATCTTTAGCAATGACACATCAGACAAAGGCCTTATTACTAAAATCTACAATACTCTGCTAGCTTCTGAAAAGGAAAAAAAAAACTAATTTCCCACCTGAGAGGTGGACAAAGGACTTGAACAAAAGTTTCACAGGGGCAGAAATCAGAATGACCAACAAAAATATGAGAAAACGTTCCCGATCTTTAGCCATAAGAGAAATGCAAAGTAAAACAACAATGAGTTACCACCTAACACCCTCAAAGGTAGCCCAATTCAAAAAAACAGAAAGCAACAAGTTTTGGAGGGGCTGTGGGAAGACAGGAACTCTCATCCACTGCTGGTGGACTTGTAAGTATGTACAACCACTATGGAAATTGATCTGGTGATATGGAGAACAGATGGAAATAGAGTTACCATACGACCTAGCAATCCCCCTTCTGGACATATACACAGAAGAGGCAAGGAACAGACCAAGGCCAGACATCTGTCCTCCAACGTTCATTGTGGCACAGTTCACAATTGCAAGGACTTGGAAGCAACCCAAATTTCCATCAACTGATGATTGGATAAAAAATCTGTGGTATATACATGTAATGGAGAACTACACATTGCTAAAAAGCAGTGATTAACGTATGAAGCACATAACGGCATGGGAAGAAGTGGAGGAAAGCATGCTAAGTGAAGTAAGTCAGGCACAAAAGGACAAATACAACATGAGCCCACTGAGGTAAGCATTAAATAGAAAAACGAAAAAGGGGCATAGTGAGAAAGCTATTGTATACAAACCTTCTTGGGTTGAGGACTGTGTAATATGGCAGGGACCAGATGAAATCCGGGGATGCACATGGTAGACAACAGGGGAAGAATTGGGAAAAGGAAAAAATAAAGGATGAAAATAAGGAAGAGATGGTGGAGGGGTATGGGGCGTTGACCCGTCCAAGAGGAGGGTATTGTTTGTGTGTCCACAGGGAGAGAGGGACCTGATTCGACCCAGTGCCCCAAAGTGTGGGTGTGACACGCTGTTATGGAGTGGCGAGACAGTGGAGAGGTCTGGGGGGCTGGTCCCGGTACCAAATACTGGATGGATGCCTGCCCCTCCACCCAGAAGAATTTATGTCAAGCAACAGCGTTGAGTCTGCAGCTCTGGGAGAGGGACATATCTTGTAGGCGCACACAGGGCCAGATGAAGGGGGAGTGGGAGAGAGTGGAGCATATCCTGGCCCACCAGGCCCTGAGGACGATGACCCCAATTAGAGCAGTCAGTCCACAGAGAGGGCCACATGGCCCATGGGGTCAGCACCAGAGACACAGTGTGGGAATTGCGCCCGATCTGAACCCACCACACCAAGGCAAAGCACTGAGGGCTTGAAGCAGGCAGCAAGGGAATGGAGTGGCAAGGTCCCCAGGGAATGCTGAAGCTGGACTTTGAAGTCATTGTGTGGTGCCCCAACAGACTGGACTGGAAAACACTCCGAAAGGCCAAGAAACGATCCATGAACTAATTAGAAAAATGATGATTTTATGCATAAATGATTCTAAATATATCATAAGTACTATAGTTGATAAACTCAAAAATGTTTTCGGCTACATTTCAGCACATATTAACTTTGTACATCAATCCTTACTCATTCACTGCTAATCACCATCTCCCAAACCATTAACCCTTATACGTTAACCTGCTGAGTATCCTTACAGCACACTGATAACTAGCTGAAAAGTCATGCATCCTCCAGAACTACAAACACCCTGCGCATCACCTGATGTCACAGCAAAGTTAACATGTGCTTAACAAATCCAATGACCATACACACTAAATCTAACCTAAAGCAGTTATTCCAATTCTTTGAATGAGAGTCACAACCTGGACTATAGTCTATCAACTTAACCCTAACCTTATGACCCTACATCTCAAGTGCAGAAACTACCCCCGAAAACTCCAATGCTTAAACATTATTTCTACATCATTATCACTTAACATATATGCTCCTAATCAACTCAAAACATAATCTGTTAGGCAGAAACTTTCTAAGTATAATGACCTTTAATCTGTCCACCAACACCTGAAACTCAAATCATCACAATTAACTCCTAATTCTATCCCTTGATTCTTGTTCTTGAAGCAGGAACATTGATTAATCTCAGGACCTGGCTTCCAATCGTTAAGTACAGACTCAGTCTTTAGCACACTAAAACCCTAAGCTAGGCACCAAACCTAACACACCGAAATAACTCACGCTGCTAATTATGTGTGTGGACCTGTCTCCTCTCCCAGATTTTACCTATATGTAAGAGACTGCGAGAGGTAGACATGCAAAATTAGGAGACACCAACACATCCTCTGTTTTCAGTTAACGTTTACAAATGGTTCATGAAATTTGGCAAAATGAAGGAATATATAAATGTTTAAATATGACAAAAAGCATATGACCAAGAGCTAGCCCAAAACATTTGTGGTCATCTGCTCTACTGTGTCCTACACTCAAGGAGTCTTCTCTGCTATTAGACATATGCAGGGATGTGGTACCCAATAACCAAGGTGACCAAGAGCGAAATTGTACTTGCTCACTAATTGGTAGGTCACAATGTATCCTGGTTTCTCCCTCAAAGATGTAGTGAATCCGTGTTTAATGAAACAAATAAAATAATGGATATTCTACCTTTGACTCCCTCCATTCCCTCTTTCCCAGGGACCCTCATGTCAAAAGAGATGAACGTGGTATCAAATTAAAAGTACCATGATCTCCATTTTTTGAAACCGTGATCTCCATTTTTCACAACATTGGACTTTTCCCTCAGAATTAACGGCTTTGAGGAACATGTAACACACCCTTCTAACCCTAAAATATTTGGGTTTGTAACTACTTGAGTTTCCAGAAAACCAACCACTTAACCTCACAAGACATACTTCAAGTAGGAGCTGCAGCTTCACCCTTAAGTGTAAAGATGTTATTCCCATGGACATCCTATGGGTCCAGTGCCAGGAACGACCTCTCAGCGCACACTGGGCTCTCCACTCTTGGAGAAATAAGTCCTACAAGAGTCACTCGTTATAACAACAGTGGCCAACCCCGCGCTGACTTAATCGGTTAAATCCTGACCAGGCACCCCGAGTGTGTGGATATCTAAATATACCCTGGAATGAAAGTGAGACCCGGATGTGGACAAACCAGCAACTAAGAAGTCGTTAGTGGAGGTTTCAGAGTCAGCGTGTTAGCACAGGCTGAATATCTTTGAGCTCAACCCAGGGGCTTCCGGAGGCAAAAGGCTATGTTCCTCCCTGAGCCTGTCTTACATACCTACTAGCTGAGGGTACCTGGCATGTAATAGGTCCCCGAGCCTAGGTTCCAGGTACTCTTATCTTCCAGGAAGCACAAAATATCCAAGCAAGGATGATCAACACAGCACAGCCTGATCTGAAATCCAAATCCGCCTGAATTTCAGCACCTTCAATTATCTGCGTCCAGCCTCACCTGGATCCTTAGCAGGAGCTGGAAATTAAGGAGGCAACGTGAGAGACTGATTAAAGGGTAATCACCTTTAATTACACCAACATCATTATTAAATCAGTGAAATTTATACTCCAGGAGCCTTTCTCATTGGAATATCCATCCTTTGGTGAGTGCAGAAAATCAGGGGTTCTCAACCTTCCTTAAGGCCACAACCCTTTCATACAGTTCATCGTGTTGTAGTCCAAACATAAAATTATTTTCATTGTTACTTCATAACTGTCATTCTGCGACTGTTATCAATCAGGTGAACCCTGTGAAAGGGTCGTTCGACTCCTAAAGGGTTTGTGACCCACAGGTTGAGAACCACTGTTCCAGATGAAGGCAGAATAAACCCGGGGTGGATTGGGTGAAGTTGCTGTAGGAGATGTTCTTAGGGAACACTTGGAGCTATAGGAACACCTTTCAAACATAGACACACAGGCACACACATGAAAATATTAGCAAATAAGAACGTCAAATGTACGCAGAGAATCCAAAAGCCAAGTGAATTAAGAGACCATGAATAACATTTAATATAAAATAAGGGCTCACCCAAAACCCAGAGCTTAGCATCATGATTTGTGTGTTTGTTGCCTTATAAAATGTAATATTTGATGACACTTTTTTCTCTTAATCTCATTTATCAAACAAGGTTTATTCATCAGTAAATTAACTCTCGTCAAACTTCATTGTGCATTGTTCACCCAGAACCACCCCTTAAATTTTATATATTATCTCTCTCTCTGTCTCTCTTTTTCACTCTCTTTCTTTCTCCTTTCTGTGTGGACTGCTTAAATTTTTTCACATTTTTAATTTATGAATGCCAAGAGGGCACTACACCATCGTCGCAAGGCATAATTGTCAATGAAAGCAAATTAATTAATTTAAAAGAATTTTTAGCTCAAATATGTCTTTTTAATTATATGTATCTTATTTGGAGATGTTAAAATAAATGGGATTAACAATGAATGGTAAAATTTTTTATCACCATTGTTTGCAAAATTCTGCTCAGAAACACAGAGAAGACTAAGGCCAACATCAGCTTGAGACATGATGTCCCCTAGCTGGAGAGTACATTGCCAGAGAACCATACGGGTGATACATGGTGTGTAATGAGCCTGGTCTGACCCTCACCTCCCTCCACAGTGGTGTGAACCAATAAGGGATCAGAGCAGGTCTGCAATGGGAGCCAAGCCGAGCCATAATGCCCCTGAGTAGCTGCAAAAATAGACTTCAGACTAGAAGGAGCAGTTTCCGGAAACCCCCAGGACTGGTGGGGAGATAGTCATAAAGGTCAGCGGTCAGACCTAGGATTATATATGCTTTCATGTTTGAGGGGTTTTTTTTGCCTAGTTTCCCCCCACCCCTTTTTAAATCAATATTTTCTTTTTTGTTTTGTCTACGCTTTTGTTGTTTTGCCTGCCCATAGAGGCATGGGAAGTAACTGGACCAATTGTTCTGGAGGGCCTTGGGGGAGAAGGGAGTGGAGAGAGGTAGCGGTGATCAAACAATTCCATAGATAGGGGAACTACTATGGAATTAAATGAATAATGAGGAGGACTTAGACATCCTGGGGATGTTAGAGCAATAGCAATTTAGCTGAGAGGTATTACTAAGAGACAGAAAAGGGTTGAGTGTGATGGTAGGACAGGGGGAATGAAAAAAGAAATACAGAAAAGATCTAGGAAGCAAAGCTATGGATAGAGGTATAAACATATCGGTGTGCATGTGTGAATATATTAATTCACAAAATAGAGGTATTGGATTATGTACATATATTTGTATGGCCATACATTGAGGAAGTGGATGGACTTTGGATTTCAACTACACAAGAACACTTTGTTCTAACAACGTGCCAATTTTACTGCAATTTTATTTAAACTCAAGTTAATTGGGTAAAAACATAACAATGGTTGAGAGAGAAGACTTAATAACACATTCTATGAGACCAGTAATAATCTGATACTAGTATCAGATAATGATACTTCCAAAAACTGTAGACCGATATTGATAATGGAGCTACATGAAAAAAAATTTTTTGTAAATATTAGAAACCGAGTCAGCCAATATTTGTTCAATACTTTCGTGATTCCCTTCTTCCCTGTCTGCTAAATCCTGTCCTTGATCTTACTTACATGATGGGTTAGCCTAGTAGGGGGTGAGTTCAGTTCCGGACATGAGAGTGACCAAAGGCCATTTCCTTGAGGGTCTCTTTGTGAGTCTGAGTTTGGGTCCATATTTTTTTCACACTCTCTCCAGGACTTTCTAATGGCATCCTTTTGGAGCACTTGGTAGCGGTGGCTGGGCACATCTCCTTCTGCTGATCAATCACTAACTTTAGGTGAGCAACCCAATGGGAAGTAGCTTGTATAACCGATGGAAAGTTTTGGATTCTCATTGCATGCTATAGTGGGTGGGGTGGATCTACAATGAATGAACAAACCCCTGTTTGAGAAGAGGGTATAAGTTGGTCTGCTAACTTAAGACTAGCACTTAGGAATCACCTATAACACCCCAGGAGAACGAATGAGTGTTCTACTCCAGCAAAGATTTTCATTCTTGGAAACTCACCAGGGAAGTTCTACCCTGTCCTATAGTATCTATCTGAGTCTGCATTAACTCAATGACAATAAGGTTTTTATGGCGGGGGTAGGGGAAAGGGAAATTAAAGATTTATCCATGGAAACAGAAAACTCACATGAAAGCAGGTGTGGTAGCTACATAGTTTCATTTCAACTTGGTAAATAAGTCTAGGGGTGGAGGTTAGCCTGTTAGTAAGGTCACAACCTGATGATGCCTCCTGGGGGCATAACCTTCTCATGTAGAATCTGCAAACTTCCACTCTTTTTCCCTGGAGCTGGGCTACCCTCTCTTTCTGCTTCACCTTCCTGCTATTGAGTAACTTGGAGAGCTGGAAGAGCCACATGAAAACCCACACCAGCCCTAAATGCTTCTACCACAATTTGATACACAAGATTTTTCACTCACAGGCCTATGGTCCTCCTGCATTCCTCATCATTGCATGTGCTGTGTGAATCTGAAGAGGAAATTATGGACCAGTATCAGACATAAGGGCTAATATCAGACTTATATGGTTGATCTGGATTGTGGTGTAACGTTTTCTTGTTACCTATTAGTCATTGCTGTAAATCTCTTTCTTACACATATTTGAATGACCCTGGATTTGTTTCTCTAGTCAACCCAGTCTAACACAACAGGTATTTCCAGAGAAGTCGCCCTTTAGTTGGAAAATCTAGACTGCTTCCCAAGATCTATTGATAAGATGTCTCCATCAGAACTTGAAACATAAATCAGTTTTATTCAGAAAATATTGGCTGATAAGTGACGTTTGTGGATTCCTGATAAAGTCAGGTGACAGTTTTCTGTACATTCTGTGGAACTATCTGACCATATTGGGAAATGTAACACAGTGTTACAATTCTCCTATCTCCATTTTCAGCCAGCAACTCTGGAATATGACTTGAACTTTCATAAAGAAATTCCAGTATATCAGGCATAAAAGAAGCACAATCCTTATGGATACAAGTTAGTCGGGAAATACTTCACTTTGATCTTTCCCATAAACACTTGTTCTGAGAGTCCTGGCAGCCAAGAGTTCCTTGCAGGAAACAAATTTAAATTTAAAATAACTCAACTTGGAAAAGCCTTCCCCACGGTCCATAGACTTGACCTCTTGGACCGATTGAAACACAAGGGATTTTAAATTAAATTAGCGGAGTGCATGAATCATAATAAGCACCATAGAAGAACATAACTCTCATGTTTAACTGTCCCCAAAGCTTCATGATGAAATCAAACAAGGAGATAGTACAAATTCCAACTCTAAGGACAGGCAAGTTTAACAACCATTCTCTATTCTACGTTCTTCCATACCCTTTTCAGTGCTCCTGCTTAATTTTTATTTTTTAAATTTTGTTAAACTGACATATAACTTACCTAGATGTGCATGCTAGGTACTTCTCTTTTCCTAAAAATCAGTCACACACTACAGTGCTTTAGGTCGCAGAATAATTCGTTACCACAAGGTTTAGCAAGGGCCTTAGTTATTGCTTCACCCCCATTAACACCTTTCAGGATTTGATTGTTGGGTGTTTCCATGTAGTTAGGAGGATGCACATCCAGGGAATCTGATCACAGGCTTACACACCCAACGTACATGATTTTATTTCACCCACGTCACCCATGCACTGTGTCTGCTATGAGGGAAAGTACTGCTGCCTTGGCCTTTGTTATATGAGTCTTTGCAACTGCACTCTCAGCCACAGCTGTGGGCACTCTGGTGAGGACCACCTCTCCTTGGCCCCTCCCTCAGCCCCATCCCAGGCCAGCCAGGCCACACCCACCCCATCACCAGGCACCTGTGTTGCTGCCTCAGCAGAAATGGGCAGGGAAGAGTTTCCTTGAGAGGAAGTGATGGCAGAGATCCTACTCCTCCCTGTCCCCGTCAGCTCCTCCCACCCCAGGTCACACTCAGAAAGGGTCAGAAGTGGAGGTGTCTTAGCTGGAACTATATCTCAGAGCAAGAAAGCCGCTGTCCGTTCTCTGCTCGCTGTGCCAGAGAAGGGCCCATAGCCTGAGCACCCCTTTAGTGACCCTCCCAGGTGGGAGGCACTGGGCTCCGGGAAATGTATGTGGGCAGTGGCCATTTTAGTCCAGCTGACTAGGGTGCAAGCGCCCTTTCTCTCCCCCTAGGAACCCTGCCAGCACTTCTCTTGGTGAGAGGTGGGCCGGTGTCCCTGAGACCGGTCCTATTTCCCCGCTTTCAGGTTGGTTGTGGTCAATGGTGGGAGTCCCTGTTGGAGAAAAGGGATCCCACCTGGGGTTTTGGGCTTCAGGGTTCCCTGATTCTCTCTTTGTGGGTCTCCTAAGAACCCCTCCCTTGTTTCTTTCCACACAGGGACGCCTCCTCCCCTAGACTCCTTGCTCCTCCTCAGCTCAAAGGTGAGCCCCGGGGTCTTGTTCTGCTGACCTCCCTCTGGATCCGACCAGAGTCTGTTCTACGGGCAAGATCTCTTGCTGGTCTGTGACAGAAACGTCTTCGCTGGCTTTAAAATATTGATAGTGGCCTTTTTTCTTATTCCATGTTTATATTTTTATCTATATTTTACTGTTTTTTTCCTTTCCACTAAAATTTGTTTCAGTTTGTTATGGTTTCTCAGTTTATGAAACACAGGAGTGGATGACTACAGATAAGAAATGATAGGAGGGTTTGTAGGGGATGTCCAGTTGGGGTGGGGGTGGGTGGTGTCTGAGTTGGGGAAGGGGAGGCGATTTGGGGAGCAAACAATGAAGGAAGGAGGGAACTGAGCACTAGAACTAATGGTGACAACAGAAGTCATTTAAAGGTGATTTAATCATCATGGGGAAAAAGACAATGTTCAATGGATTGTTGTTCGAATTGTACAATTCTTCTTGAGATGTTTGAATTGTGGGATATGTCCAGTAAGTGCCCCAAAAGGTATTAAAAAAAAGAAGGTCTCCATCATGAAAACTAATGAACTAAATAAACTATGCATGAGTCAAAAACCAAAGCGAAACATGCAAACCAAACACTAGGTAGTGCCAACGTGTTTGACTTCTTTCTCTGAGATGCAAACGGAAGTGACCCTGAAACGGGCCCTTGGGTTTTGAACGTTGTGAGGCTGAAGGACAATTTACTTGGAGCTAGTGTAGTGGGCAATGGCCTTGGTGCCCTCGGCCATGGCGCGCTTGTCCAGCTGTTCCAGTAGTTGCAGATGCACAGCCGTCTGAATGTCCCAGGCGGTGGTGGTCGAGTAGTATGGAATATGGAGTTTAGATGATGTGGGTGATGTACACGAAGGTGTCATTGTTCAACAAGTTCACAATGCCCATGACCCTTGGTGCTGGAGTCCACGTGGACTTCCTTGAGCACCTTGTTCACATACACAGAGTAGGCCTCCTTCCTCCGCTGACATTTCTTGCTGTGCTTCCACTGAGCCATAGCTGCATCCTTTTGGGGCCCCTCCATGGGGCAGGGACTTAGCGGGGTCAGCTGGGTTGTTTGACTGGGACGGTACACCTGGAAAAGTTACCGCAGGTGTCCTAAGGTGAGCTCAGGGAGGATAGAAACTCTTGTGGAGAGTCAGGGAAAAAGCTAGCTTGATCTTGATTTTCAGTACGAATACAGACCATAAAAGTGGAGCCTCATGATTCTTCTGACCTTTTGACTTTTTAGAAGGAGGTGTCAGAAAAACTCCCACAGGGATAAGTGGCATGTGTTGGCCAAGCATTCACAGGGACTGTCTGATGTATCCCACTGCCCTCTTCTTTGCTGTCTATCACCCAGGGAGGAGGCTATACGTAGATTCTTGTAATCAGTTGCCCCTTTCTACCTCACATTCCCTCCACCCTCCAGGCATTGCTACTCTCACCACTGGTCCTGAAGGAGTCATTTGTCCTGGATTTCCTGTGTTTCCAGTTGCTATTTGTATCAATGTACATCCTTTGGTCTAGCCAGATTTGTAAGGTAGAATTGGCCTCTCCAGATTTGTAAGGTAGATCATGATAGTGAGGGGGGAGAAGCATTTAAGAACTAGAGGAAAGTTATATGTTTCATCGTTGCTACCCTGCACCCTGACTGGCTCATCTCCTCCCCACAATCCTTCAGTAAGAGGGTGTCCAGTTGGCTACCGATGGGCTTTGAGCGTCCCCTCTGCACTCACCCACATTAACAATGATATGATTTTTTGTTTCTTGATGCGTGATACCTGATCCCTTCGACAGCTCCTGGTCACACAGGCTGATATGTTTCTTCCATGTGGGCTTTGTTGCTTCTGAACTAGATGGCCACTTGTCTATCTTCGAGCCTTTAAGACCCCAGATGCTATATCTTTTGATAGCCGGGCAAGATCAGCTTTCTTCACCACATTTGCTTATGCACACGTTTGTCTTCATTGATCATATCAGGAAGGTGTGAACCCACTGATAGGATTTTTAGTTCTTTGATGTCTGATAACTGGTCTCTTTTGCACCTCTTATTCAGACTGGCTAGTGTACTTCTTCCATGTGGGCTGATACATCTCAGCTAGATGGCCACTTGTTTATCTTCAAGCTTTTAAGACCCCAGATGCTATATCTTTTGATAACAAGGTACCATTAGCTTTCTTTCTCAAGGTAATATCTTTCCAGCACTGTAAAAAGGTGTTGATCCCCTGATACATCCAATGCAATGCAGCTGATGATCTCTTGACTGTTACTTTCACCATTCAGAGTGGTTTTCTTTTTTTGGGGGGGGGGGCAGTGTTCATAAACTAACCTTTTCTGGAAGGAGTTAAAATTACTCAAGCTTAGATTAAGAATGTTTATCAAGGAAGGATTCAGATAATGACTGGGGTCGGGAGGAGGAAGCATTTAGGAACGAGAGGAACATTGTTTTTTTCATCGTTGCTACATCGGACCCTGACTGGTTCGTCTCCTCCCCAAGACCCTTTTGTAAGGGGATGTCCAGTGGCCTACAAAAAGGCTTGCAGGTCTAGCTAGACCAGGGGATGTACACTGGTAGAGGTGGGAACTGGAAACACAGGTAATCCAGGGTGGATGATCCTCTCATGGCCAATGGTGTGATTGGCAATATTGGGAGGTCACGGGGAGGGTGAGTTGGAAAGGGGGAAGCAATTTCAAGTATCTACATGTGACTTCCTACCTCAGGGACAGACAACAGAAAAGGGTATGAAGGGAGACGTGGGACAGAGGAAGATATGACAAAATAATAATTTATAAATTATCAATGGTTTATGAGGGAGTGGGTAGTGGTGAGGGAGGGGAAAATGAGGACCTGATGTCAGGGGCTTTGGTGGAGAGCAAATTTTTTGAGAATGATGAGGGCAATGGATGTACAAATGTGCTTTGCACAATGGATGGATGTACGGATTGTGATAAGAGTTGAAAGAGCCCCTAATAAAGTGATTTTTTTTAAAAAAAGAAAGAATGTTGATCAAATAGGTCCAACTTTATTCTTTAACCAGCCTGCTTCAGAGCTCTGCGATTGAAACATGGACTTAAGACCTAGGGGAATGGTGAGTCCTATATTCCAGATGTTTATGGTGAATGGGCATGACAGAGTCAAAAATAAATAGTGTATTTTTCTACTAGCTTGACTTACATACTAGTTTTATAGGGGCACAAACATACACCCCTGTCAAATAACTGCCACTTCACAACTTCCTGACTAAGAAACTCACTAGGGGTTGAAAAGCGCAATGTCAATGACATCACACCAGCATATCCAACTAGCCACTTCAGGCTAATGTCTCCCTACTTTCTCACAGCCTCTTCCCGTCACATTCGTTTTGTGATCCTACCCTTCCAGGCTCCTGGTGGAGAAAGTTTCACAAGTGCATTCCAAGATACTATCTTTCTATCTCTCCCTAGAAGTCCAAAACTATGGGTGAGATGTGGGTGTTAGTCCGATAATCAGGAAAAGGGATTACTAAAATGAAATGTAAAGGGGAAGAAATTGTTGGTAGAAAGGTACACAGATAGTAGCACTGAAAGCATTGGTCATACCTCATGATTCTGTAAATTTTTAAAGTACATTGTAAATGTTTTTCTGTTTTTGTTTTTTTTATTGAAATAATTCTTTTCTTTTTTTTACATTTTATTTGGGACTCATACAACTCTTATCACAATCCATACATATACATACATCAATTGTATAAAGCACATCCATACATTCCCTGCCCCAATCATTCTCAAAGCATTTGCTCTCCACTTAAGCCCTTTGCATCACGTTCTCTTTTCCCCCTCCCTCCCCTCTACCCCATCCCTCATGTGCCCTTGGTAATTTATACATCGTTATTTTATCATATCTTGCCCTATCCAGAGTCTCCCCTCCCCCCTTCTCTGCTGTCCCTCTCCCAGGGAAGAGGTCACATGTGGATCCTTGTAATCAGTTCGCCCTTTCCAACCCACTCACCCTCCACTCTCCCAGCATCGCCGCTCACACCCTTGGTCCTGAAGGTATCATCCACCCTGAATTCCCTGTTTCTCCAGCCCTCATATGTACCAGTGTACAGCCTCTGCCCTATCCAGCCCTGCAAGGTAGAAATCAGATCATGGTAGTTGGGGGGAGGAAGCATCCAGGATCTGGGGGAAAGCTGTGTTCTTCATCGATACTACCGCGCACCCTAATTAACCCATCTCCTCTCCTAAACCCCTCCATAAGGGGATCTCCAGTGGCCGACACTTGGGCCTTGGGTCTCCACTCTGCACTTCCCCCTTCATTGAATACGGTATGGCCGCTTGTTCACCTTCAAGCCTTTAAGACCCCAGTCACTATCTCTTTTGATAACCGGGCACCATCAGCTTTCTTTACCACATTTGCTTATGCACCCATTTGTCTTCAGCGATCCTATCATGAAGGTGTGCAGTCAATGATATGATTTTTTGTTCTTTGATGCCTGGTAACTGATCCCTTCGGGACCACTCGATCACACAGGCTGGTATGTTCTTCCATGTGGACTTTGTTGCTTCTGAGCTAGATGGCCGCTTGTTTATCTTCAAGCCTTTAAGACCCCAGTCACTATCTCTTTTGATAGTCGGGCACCATCAGCTTTCTTCACCACATTTACTTGTTCACCCACTTTGGCTCCAGCAGTTGTGTCGGGAGAGTGAGCATCATAGAGTTCCAATTTAATTAAAGAAAGTAATCATGCATTGAGGGAGTGTTTGAGTAGAGGCTCAAGGTCCTTCCGCCACCTTAATACTTAATCTATAAATATAGACACATAGATCTATTTCCCCATCCTCCTATATAAATATTTGCATGTACATGTCTTTGTCTAGACCTCCATAAATGCCCTTTGACTCCTAGCTCTTTCCTCCATCTCCCTTGACTTTCCTACTGCCCTACTACCATGCTTCGTCGCCACCTGGGCTAGAGTATACCTCTTCTCTAAGCAACCTTACCCTTGATCATTCCCCACCAGACCTGCCACTCCCCCCTCTCTACCATTTGGGGTCCCATGTTTTTCCCTTGTCCCTGTGTTTGTTAACACCACTTCCTTACCCCCCCTAACCCCCCCACCACAAGTCCCCCCGGAACTGTCGGTCCTGTTGTTTTTCCTCCAGATAGTTCATCCATCCTGTCCTATTCAGACAGACCTGTGGAGACACTAACATGCACGAAAACAAGACAGAGGAAAACAAAGCAACAGTATACAACCAGACAACAAAAACAAACCACTGACAAAAAACAGAACAAAACAGTTCACAAGAGAAAAGCTTGTAGTTAGTTCAGGGATTGTTTGCTGGCCCTTAGGAGCGTTTTCCAGTCCAGTCTGTTGGGGCATCACGCCCTGGCCCCAAAGTCCACTTTCAGCATTCCCTGGGGACCTTGCCACTCCATTCCCTTGCTGTTCTGCTGCACTCCCCCATTGATTTGCCACGGTGTGGTCGGATCAGGTCAGGTGCAATTCCCACACTGTGTCTCCGGTACAGTCCCCTGTATCGCCCTTAGCCAATGAGGGGCATCATTTCTCATAGTGGGGCCAGCCATGTTGTTCTCTCTATGGACTGGCTGCTCTACTCAGGAACATCATCCTCATGGCCTGGTGGGCCAGGTTGTGCTCCACTCTCTCCTCCTGCCCCTTCATCTGCTCCCGTGTGCTCTGATCAGATATGTTCGTCTCCCGGAGCTGCAGAGTCAATGTCATCCTTTGGAGCAAATTATTTTGGGGGGAGGGGCAGGAATCCACTAAATTTATGGTGCTGAGGCCAGCCTCCCAGACCTCTCCACTGGTTCCCTACTCCACGCCGGGATATTGCATTCACACCTTGTGGCACTGGGTTGAAGTCTGGTCCCACTTTCCCTGTGGAGATATAAACAATACCCTCCCCTTGGGTGGATTAATGCCCATGCCCCTGCTCCCCTTTTCTTCCTTATATTCATCCTTTTGTTTTCCTCTCCCCCCTTCCTCCACCATTGTCTACAATGTACATCCCTGGTTTTGGTCTGGTCCCTTCCATACTACACAGTCTTCACCCCTAAAATGTTTGTATACAATAGTTTTTTCCCCTATGCCATTTTGCTTTTTTAAAAAAATTTTAATTCTCACCTCAGCGGGCTCATGTTGTACTTGTGCTTTTGTGCCTGACTTACCTTGCTTAGCATGATTTCCTCCAGTTCTTCCCATGCCACTATATGCCTCATACGTTCATTACTGCTTTTTAGTGATGCGTAGTACTCAATTGTAAGTATATACCACAGTTTTTTAATCCAATCATCAGTTGATGGAAATTTGGGTTGCTTCCAACTCCTTGCAATTGTGAACTGTGCTGCAATGAACATTGGAGCACAGATGTCTGGTCTTGGTTTGTTTCTTGCCTCTTCTGGGTATATGCCCAGTAGGGGGATTGCTGGGTCATATGGTAACTCTATTTCCATCTGTTTTAGGTATCGCCACATTGATTTCCATAGTGGCTGTACATACTTACAGTCCCACCAGCAGTGGATGAGAGTTACTGTCTCCCCACAGCCCCTCCAACACTTGTTGCTTTCTGATTTTTTGAATTGGGCTACCTTTGAGGGTGTCAGGTGGTACCTCATTGTTGTTTTAATTTGCATTTCTCTTATGGCTAAAGATCGGGAACATTTTCTCATATGTTTGTTGGCCATTCAGATTTCTGTCCCTGTAAAATTTCGGTTCAAGTCCTTTGCCCACCTTTCAAGTGGGCTATTGGTTTTTTTCTTTTTGGAATCTAGCAGAATATTATAAATTTTAGTAATAAGGCCTTTGTCTGATGTGTCATTGCTAAAGATGTTTTCCCAGTCTGTGGACTCTCTTATTACTCTCTTGGTGAATTCTTTGGATGTACACAAGTGTTTTATCTTCAGTATATCCCATTTGTCAATTTGTGCCTCCTCTGTGTTTGTGTCCTTCCCTATTTCTGATAGCCTGTGTATTCCCTGCGCCAAAGTTCTCAAGTTGGTCCCAAATCCCTCATTGATGGCCCTAATAGTTTGGGGTTTAACTTCAAGGTCTGTGATCCACCTTGAGTTTATTCTTGTGCATGGAGTGAGATAAGGGTCTTGCTTCATTTTTCTGCATGTTGATATCCATTTTTTTCAGCACCACTTGTTAAAGAGGGCATCTGCTTCCCATTTGATCTTTTTGGGGCCCTTGTCAAAGATCAGCTGTGTGTATGCTGATGCTTTTATTTCTGGATTTTCAGTTCTCTTCCATTGGTCTGAGTATCTGTCATTGTACCAATACCATGCAGTTTTGAGAACTGTGGCTGCATAGTATGTGCCAAAGTCAGGTAAAGCAAGCCCTCCCATGGTGTCCTTGTTCTTGAGGAGTTCTCTGCTACTTCTGGGCTTCTTCCCTCTCCATATGAAGTTGGTAATGAGTTTTTCCATTTCTTTGAAGAAAGGTGATGGTAATTGTATCGGGATAGCATTAAACTTATATAGTGCTTTTGGCAGAACTGACTTCTTAACTATATTAAGTCTCCCAATCCAAGAGCATGGAATATTCTTCCATTTGTTGAGGTCACTCTTAGTTTCTTGTAATAGTGTCCATAGTTTTCCCTATATAGATCTTTTTTTTTGTCAGTCAGGTGTATCCCTAGATATTTCAATTTGTGTTTGGCTATTGTGAAGGGTACCACCTTCTTGATCTCTTCTTCTGGTCTTATCTGATGTGTATAACAGTCCGATGGACTTCTGTTTGTTGATCTTGTATCCTGCCACTCTGCCAAACTCCTCTATTGCTTCTAGTACTCCCCTTGTGGAACTTTTGGGAATTTCCATATATAAAATCATATCATCTGCAAATAACGATAGTTTCACCTCTTCCTTCCCCAGACGAATACCTTTGATGTCACTACTTTGCCTTATGCTGTTAGCTAAAACCTCCAGCACAATATTAAATAGGAGTGGAGACAAGGCATCCTTGTCTGGTCCCCTTTTTCAGTGGGATTGTGTTAGTCTTTTCTCCATTGACTATGACTTTGGCTGTTGGTTTTTCATATATAGCTTGTATTGTCTTGAGGAACTTTCCTTCCATTCCTATCTTCGCTAGTGTCTTAAACAGGAATTGGTGTTGGATGTTGTCGAATGCTTTTTCTGCGTCTATTGATATAATCATGTGATTCTTATACTTTTTCATGTCAATGTGACGAATAATACTAATGGTCTTTCGTATGTTGAACCATCCCTGCATCCCTGGTATGAATCCCACTTGGTCATGGTGAATTATTTGTTTTATATAATTTTGTATTCTGTTGGCTAGTATTTTGTTAAGGAATTTTGCAACAATGTTCATTAGGGATATCGCTCTGTAGTTCTCGATTCTTGTGGGATTCTTGCCCGGTTTGGGTATCAGAGTTATACTAGCTTCATAGAAGGAGTTTGGGAGTTTGCCGTCTTTTTCTATGTTCTGGAAAAGTTTGTGTAGGATTGGTATTAGTTCTTCCCTGAATGCTTGATATAATTCTCCAGTGCATTCATCTGGTCCAGGGGATTTTTTTGTTGGTAATCCCTTGATAACCTTTTCTATTTCTTCTATTGCTATGGTTCTGTTGAGATTCTTGATGTCCACCGAGGATAGTCTAGGGAGGGATTGTTTTTCCAGGAATTTGTCCATGTCTTCCAAATTGTTGAATGCATTGGAGTACACTCCTTCATAGTATTGTGTAACTATCCTTTTGATTTCATTAGGGTCTGTTGTAATGACCCCTCTTTCATCCCTTATTCTTGCTATTGAGATTTGTTCCCTCCTTTCTTTGGTTAGGTTTGCCAATGGTCTATCGATCCTGTTTATCCTTTCAAAGAACCAACTTTTAGCAATATTAATTTTTTCCATAGTTTTTTTTATTTTCCCTCTCCTGAATCTCAGCCCTGATTTTTATAATTTCTTTTCTTTTGCTATTAGTAGGGTTGTCCTGCTGACTCAGCTCTAGTTTTTGTAAATTTCGCATCAGTGTATCTGTCATGAGTCTCTCTTCTTTTCTTAGGTGTGCTTGTATTGCTATGAACCTTCCTCTGATGACTGCCTTTGCTGTGTCCCATAAGTTTTGGTATGTCGTGTGCTCATTTTCGTTGGTTTCTAGAAATTTCCTGATTTCGTCTCTGATCTGCACCAGTATGCTCTCCTTTTGCAGTAGAGTGTTATTCATCCTCCAATTATTTGCTCTTATTTTCTTTGTCTTCCTTTTGCTGATTTCCAGTCTTATGGCACAGTGGTCAGAGAGAGAGGTCTGTATTATTTCAATGTGCTTAAATTTATGTAGATTTGCCTTATGCCCCAGCATGTGGTCTATCTTCGAATAGACTTGAAAAGAATGTGAAATTTTTTTTATTTGAATGAAAAGCTCTGTAAATATCTATTAGGTCAAATTGTCTAATTGTGGAGTTTAGTTCTCTAGTCTCCTTGTTGAGTTTCGTTCCCTGTGATCTATCTTTCTCAGTGAGTGGTGAGTTGAAGTCGCCCAGTATAATTGTTGAGTCTGTGATTTCTTTCTTAATCTTTTGGAATGTTTGGTTGACGTATTGAGCTGGTCTCTCGTTCGGGGAATATATGTTTACAATGCTTAGTGGTTCATTGTCTATCATTCCCTTGAGCATTATATAGTGTCCCTCCTTATCTCTTTTTATGGTTTGCACTTTGAGGTCAATTTTATCCGAGATAAGGATTGCAACCCCTGCTTTTTTTGTATTGCTGTTTGCTTGGTATGTCCTTCTCCAGCCTTTGATTCTCAGCCTATTTTTGTCTGTAGCCTTGAAATGTGTCTCCTGTAGGCAGCAAATTGATGGGTTGTGTTTTCTAAGCCATTATGCTAGTCCCAGTCTTTTAATGCCTGAGTTCAGGCCATTGATATTCAGGGTTATTATCTCAATGTGCGGACTCTGTGATGCCATTTTATACCTTTTGTGTTGGGAGTTTTCCTACTTTCCTTTCTCATTAGTGTGTGTGTATCATTCTTGACTTCTTTCCATCTTTAAGCCATTGCTATCTTGGGGTCTGTTTTCTCTTTGTTGTGCTCTGGGTGAGGTTGTTCTATGTGTTGGTCTCTTATTTGTGCTTGGTGAGTGTTGTTCTTCTGCCCATACCGAGTCGGCGAGGATCTTTTGTAAGGCTGCGTTTGTTGTAACGTATTTTTTGAGTTTTTCCTTGTCTGGGAAGACTTTTACTTCTCCATAGATCTTGATCGATAATTTGGCTGGGTAGAATATTCTTGGATTTGCGTTGTTTTCTTTCAATTTTTGGAATATGTTACTCCACTCTCTCCTTTTTTTCATAGTTTCTGCTGATAGGTCTGAACATATCCTTATGTGGGAACCTTTATATGTGATTGCTTGCTTTTCCCTAGCTGCTCTCATGATTTTCTCCTTTTCCCCAAAGTTGGATAGTTTAACTATTATGTGCCTTGGTGATTTCTTCTTGGGGTCCCATCGTGCTGGTGTTCTTTCAGCCTCCTGGATGGTTGCTTGGTTTTCATTCATTAGGCTGGGGAAGTTTTCCTCCAAGAATTCTCTCGCTATTGTTTCAGATGACTTCTTTGTTGTGTCTTCCTCCGGTAGGCCAATTATTCTAATGTTGTTCCGCTTCATAGCATCAGACATAGCTCTTAGGTTTTCTTCGGCTTCTCTGATGCTCTTATTAGATTTTTGTTCACGTTTATTACAGTCTGCTTGGCTGTCCTCCACAACACTGATGCGGTTCGCTGATTCCTCCAATCGATTCTCAAGGAACACGATTCTGCTATTGTTTTTCGTTATCTGCTCCTTAAGCTCCTGTATTTCCCTTTGTTGTATGTCTTTTATCTCCTCTATCCGTTCATCCTTTTTCTGTATTATTTCCTTCATATCCTGCATGGCTCCAAGCAGCATTCTGAGAGTGTCTTTGTATGGCATCCCAATGTCTGCTTCTTCTATGTAGGTTGCTATGTTCAGGACATCTTCTGCGTTGGTCTTTTGTTTCTCCTGTTTTTTTCATTGAGGTCGTTGTGGGTGATGGCTGTTTGCGTTGAGTTGTTTTTGAGGGACCAGGTGCCATTTTCTAGTCTCTCTCTGGAAGACTTATAGGAATGCTTCTTCGATTTGCCTACAGCTGATTTTGCTATGGGATTAACCTACAGCTGTTTTTGCTACGGGATTAACCTACCACTTTATCTTCCTGTGGCTTCCCTATCAGGGGAGTGCCCCAGATGTCAGGTCGAGTGCCTGCCCCAGTGATGCAGAGGCTGGGCTGAAGTTCCCGCTATTGGTTTGAATATTGATAAGTGTTGCCTGAGCTGCCTTATGTCCCCAGGTACACAGGCAGGAACTACCTGGTGAGAAGTCTGAGGAGTATCCCGTGGAGAGCAAGCAGGACTTACCCTAGCCTTGGGATATCTATGCAGGGTGGAGCTCACCTAGCTGGGTGTGACCCAGGCGGAAATGCCCTAGGGCAATGGGAGTGCCCCGTAAGTCCGCAATGGAGTGTGAGAGAGCAGGGCAGGAACAAGGGGGGGGGGGAGAAAAATCAAAAAGTGATACTAGACTGTGCAAGGGTACAGGGAAGCGAGATAAGCAAAAGAAACTATGTAGCTGAGTCCCATTCCCTGCCTGTGGATCTTAAAGGGCTTACTCCCTGCCCCAAGCCCCAGCGGTAGTCTGCAGCTGAGCCCCAAGAAGGGTCGCAAGAAAACTGCTGAGCAGCCCCCAGAGAAGTGGGGGGACAGAAAGCAGAGATGTTAACAGACACCACAGTGTAGCTGAAGCTTAATCCCTGCCTATGGAGCTGTGGGGGTTTGGGTTTATTCCCTGCTCAGACCACGCGGCGCAGCTGCGGCTGTGCCTTGAAAAGGCCCCTGCACAGCCCTCCAAGGCTGTGTGGGAATATAGAGCAGACAAGCAAACAGAAGCATCAATGTAGTTGAACCCCGATCCCTGCCAGTGGAGCCGCAAGCGTCCTGTCCCTGCCCTGAGGCAGGTAGCGGAAAACTGTGGCTGTGCTGAGACCAAGCCCTGCTACAGGCTCCAAATGGTCCCAGCTTGGGCAGATCCGGCAGCTTGACTAGGGTCGAGGCCCAGCCGGCTTCCACTGAGGTAAGCCAAAAGCCCCCAGCCCCTCAAACCCCGTGGATCTGTGCCTATTTATCTTTATGATGCACCTCCTGCGATCCAGTGGTGTTGAATTTCACTCTGAGCAACTCTCCTGGCCTGGATTCTGTGGAGTCCCTCTGGTATGTGTCACTCCGTCACCATCTTCCCGGAAGTCGTGTAAATATTTTTATAGCAATAAAACTAGCATAAGAATATTGTAGCAATGAGTATATTGACTTGGCTTGAAAACAGATTCTTCCTGAAAATTCACCTATTTTGATAACAAATTAAAGTGTGAAGGGTTCCTCTTCAAAGTCAACCATTCAAAACCTAGGTCAACACTCAACTTAAGCATTGAACTCCCAAGGCTATACAGTAATCCAGGGTCATAATTGCCTTTCGGGAACACCTGGAATCCATTAATCCTCTGAGACTAGGAAATACCTGCTTCTATTACAGAAATGTCAATGAAGGGGACCTGATGAAGAGAAGAATGGACTTTATTAGCATAGCGTGGGCCCTGTCTTTACAACAAATACTTCTGTTTGGATCCTAATCTTCAGCTCAGTGGCTCAGGGTGGTCTCTCTTAGGGCAAGAAGTTCAGGCCAACACTGACATACCTAAGTGATCACTCCTCTTCAGTTTCAGGTTGCAGATTGGCCACACATAACAAAATACAGTCCAGTCTAGGGAGCCAGAAACGTGGGACTGCTGTCTTGCACACTTAAGCATCACAAGGATTTGAACTTCTGGATGGCTGTGAACCAAATCCATTCACCTGACTCCAAATTTCCTAGTGTCTCTGCTTGCTATTTAGAGAGTGCATTGATTTTTCTTCCAGGAGCTGTACTACAAAATGGTGAGTACTACAGAAGCCTAGGTTATTTTCATTATACAGAGTAAGGTCAGATAAGAATCACTGAAACCCGAGGTTAGATTCAAAGGCAAAAGTGTGATGGGTGGGGGACAAGGGATGGAGCTGTATGATGCAGTCTATTGCTATCAAATGCATATGTGGTTCCAAACACTGGATAACAGTGATGATAAACTTCCTGAGTAAGTCTAGATATACAGGTCGACCAAAGGACATGCTTTCTTAGCACATTTAAAGTCACCATTGCTTCTTCACTATAGTTTTCTTTTCTCCATCAGTCAGTGAAATATTTTCTTTAGATTTTTTAGAGATGGTAGATTTGGCTCTTACACTGTTGCACATATCTTCTCATGGCCTCATCAAAAGAATGAGTCTGAATGAAATGTGTCCATTTGGTCAATAAGCCAGAATTCCTATTCTTTATATTTATGTATGGTGATTGTAAGCCCTGTAAAAACATTCCTTACTGGTAATGCCCCTTTGTACAACAGAATGAAATCCTGCCTAGGCTTGCAGTGTCTTTACCTTGCCTTACATAATTAACACCATTATTGGACTATTATTAAAAACACAGCCACTGAAGGTGATTTTATTTTTCTTGACTGTTTTCAAAAATTAAACAATTGTGTCTCTTTCTTCAGAGGATCCCATTCATAACATGTCCCATGTATTGAGGATGATACCTCATCATCTTTGATTTTTAATAGCATTTGTCCTGCACTTATTCCTAGAGACCAAAATAAAAAAATACAAACTCACTGCCAAAAAAGTGATTCCAAAACAGAGTAGCTTTAAAATTGTGGGCAGAACTGCCCTGGAGGTTTCTTGCACTGTAACTATGTATGGGCATAGAAACTTTGACTTCCTCCAGTGAAATGACTGATACTTTCAAAGGACTGACCCAGCAGTTAGCTCACTGTACTACCATTGCTCCATTGTCCATGATAGGTTTGTTTATTCTTCTTGCTGTCTGTGGTATACTCAACATTCTGCACCAATATCATAAAATTCACATGAATTAATTTACATTTTTTCTGATTGATTGCCCATTTGAAAACATGCATATGGGGTGATGAAAATATCATGGATTGAGCCAAGCTCACCTTAGTCCTAAAATGGCACCTTTGCTTTCTGCACTTTAAGTAGGCCCTTGGCAGAAGATTGCCCAATTTAATAGGTGCTTTGAGTTCTTGATAGCTGGTTCCAAGGATAATGATGATGGATTCAGTAATATATAAATCTTGATTTCAAATCATGCTCAAACTCTGCTGGGGTTGCTGATTAATTCAATTGTGTGTGTTGTTATAGTGATGCTCAATGTTATAATCTTTTATCTTCATTAGTTATTTCTTCAGATTCTCCTCACTTTCAACCAGAAAGATCAGTTTCTACTTCACAGATTTTTAAAATGATTTTCTCCTATCCATATGTTTAATGTTTCAGATGATTTTTTCCCAAAAATATATTAAATATATACTGTACATTTCATGATTTTAAAATTTGAAGCATCCCATTTTTCTGTTTGAATAGCTTCCTTTTTTCCCTACTGCAACAATTACCATAAAGACAAGAAGACAGGGGAATATTGTTATGGTACTCTCTTAATCCAATCTTTTACTGGAACCATTTGATATCACCCATAATATCAGAAGTTCTAATACCAGAAGTTATTTTCCATTTACTTGAGTGCCAAGCAGTTCTGTTGATCGAGTATTGCAGCTCTATTTTGTATTAGTTTCAGCAGAATTTTGCATGTGTATCATAAAATATTGTTTGAAAAATTTCACATCTATTTAAATATCTCCTTTTTTTGAATGCACAACAATATGGATAACCAGCAGTCTATGGACAAACACTTGTTTCCCAAATTTGAGAGCATAGACCATTTCAAGATTTGCATGTGTTTGATTAAACATATTCATTGGTATTCAGGCAATTACTCAAGACATGTTTATCTGGAATACTTCAGAGCACATTTGAATTATATATTGAAGTCTTTCAGTTGTTAATCATATGCTATTTCATGAAGTGGTTAATGGGAAGCAAAAAAAAAAACCCAAAAATCTGGCAAACCCATAAGATACCAGTCTTGAAGTATTTATTAATTGTTAATATTTCAACATTCACTTATTTTATATAAATATATGTATATAGATATATATAAATAGAGAGAGATATCACTGTGGAAGGTGTTTCACCTCCTCTCCATAAATATACCCCCACCCATCTCTCATATACCCACATACCACAGAGAGAGATGGAGAGAAACAGAAAGAGAGAGATGTTATGGAATATGTTGTTTATAGTGGAGAATTGCTGAAATATTATAAACTCTTAAAGTTAGGTTGTAGCCTGGATTTGAGAAGTCCATGTGAGCAGTGATAAGCTTATTATTTTAAAAACTTGAGACTTTACACAGTGAGTATGAAAAAATGGAATTAAAGGTAATGTAAGGTTTTCATTAAAATATTGAAGGTTCTTCATATTGATAAGTCTATGGGATGAGATGAAACCTTTGGAGAAGTGATTATATATGGCTAGAATAATGGGTAAACCCTACGGTAGACATTATAGAACCCATAACCATGTGTCAAATCACAATATAAAGAAAATTTCTCAGGATTAGATGCCTCATTTTTCTGTTCACACATATTTGACTGCTTATTCCTCAAATGAAGGAGATCCTGTGGGTTACTTTAGGATTCAGTGACTGTTGAGAATGTGGCTGTGGATTTTACCCCAGAAGAATGAGCATTGCTGGATGATTCTCAGAAGCAACTCTACAGAGATGTGATGGTGGAGACCTTCACAAACTTAGCTATAGTTGCTAAGAAAAGCTTCATTATTCCAAATAAATTCCTTATTTACCAAATATACCCAGTTGTTGTCCAGTCAATAGGAAAAGGGATAGGAGGAATACCTCGTTAAATATGACAATTCAGTTAATTTTCTCTCTGGGACAATTATATTGTAGGTTTCCCATGATCACAAATTTTTACATATTACAGTCTACACAACAAGTATTTCAATTACTACCAGTATTACCCCCTGG
The DNA here is from genome assembly GCF_050624435.1 of Tenrec ecaudatus. Lineage (NCBI taxonomy): Eukaryota > Metazoa > Chordata > Mammalia > Afrosoricida > Tenrecidae > Tenrec > Tenrec ecaudatus. The sequence goes on along the minus strand of NW_027457989.1, from coordinate 56,868 downwards.
TGAACAGGTATCTGTGGAACTTTAAAACTCAGCAAATTAGCAGTAATGAAGATTTTTCCCACTTCCGGAATATAAACTGACAAATGTGAATCATAATGGAGTGTTATCTAATATAGTGCCAGAAGAAGAGTCTTGATGATTAAAAGATATTTAAAGCCTCTTCTTTCTCCCGCTAAGCTGGATTGATATCAAACTGCTGATGTTGCAGTCCGCGGCGCAATGTGTACCATCTATGTCACAGGGCCGTACTGTGTTAACTAAACATTTCAGGGAAATAGTTATTTTGAAAATAATTCATGCCTGCAAATAATTCAGAGATCTTGATAATCAAAGTATTTAATCAGTGTCAGGAAAATGTTCACTAGGCTTTCTTTTTGTCTGTTATGGGTGCAATGTTGGTAAGACCTATTTCGTTCTCTCAGAGTAGTAAGAGAAATGCCGCGGGAGAGTGCAGAACAGTCATCCAGGCCCACTGTGTCCAGAAAGCATTGCACACATTCCACTGTTATGGAAGAAACTGCATTTGATACATTTGTTAGAAAAAGTCTCATTTAACTAAGAAGACAATTCTGCATGCCTGCCCTTGATTATGTGTTACTTGTAGGCATAATAAACCTATGTTCATGAAGGATTAAAGAAAACGAAAATCCATCAAATTATTAATGTTATATCGGTCTTGTGTCTACTTCCTTTTAAATATGATTTTCGTATTACAAGTTATGGTACATGTGATACTGCTCCTTTTAATCTTAAGGTTGAATTTACTTGCCAATTGCTTTTGGAGCATTGCCAACACATTGAAAGAACCAACGTGACAAAGCATTTCTGGTTCCACAGTTACCTGTTGCCTTTGTTTAATGCTTTTCTTTGTTTTCATGCTGTGAACGTCACCTCATTTCTGCTTCTCAAATATACATGATTAGGAGAGGGATGATGGCGGACCAGGTGAGCCACACACTCTGAGGGCTCTTTTGAAAAAGGTGGGTTTGTTTTCCAGGTAGCCGAGTGGAAAGAGTAGGTGAGTGAAAGATCCCCCTGGTAGAGAACTGTACCCCCAACCCATGCATTTGTTCTGAGCCAGGGCCTCGGTTAGTCAGCATTCCATTCTTGGGACATCTCAAGTCATCAGGGCTCCTCCACAGTGGCAGAGACCAGCTGTAGCCTCACTCCACCCCCAGAACTGGACTCCACACCTAGAATCGCTTGGCTGCTCTGCCAAGACACGCAGCTGTGGTGGGACCCCCTATAGCAGTTGCCTACTCATGGGACCCCACTAGGAGAGAAGTTTGCCTTTCCCACAGTTTCCCTCTCTCCATGTGGCAGTGATTTGCCCTTGAGCTGGGGTCCCTCCCTCCATTCACCCAAGGCCCTTAATTCACCTGCATTCTTCCAATGGCTGCCTGGACAACCTCCGCAGTGGATGATTCACCCCCATTGCTGCCTTAAACCTCTCCACCAGCACCCCATTTGCCCATCCATCAACTTAACTGTCTCTCCACTCCCTGCTTGGGAAGCACTTCCCGCAGGTATGAGCTCATGGCTGGAGGCAATCTCACTTCTGCTTACTGCATTGCCTTTCCAGGGGAGCTACTTCAGGCTGGCTCCCAGCACTGCAGAGCCTTGTGCCTCTGTCCTGGAGCGCTAAGCCTGCCTCACCTCAGTGCATTCCTCCCAGTACAGTGGGCTGCCACCATAGCCCGGACCCTGTGCCAGAGCCAGCCCTTTCTGCCATGGTGCACCATGGGGTATCCAGTACCAAACCCTGGGAGTGCTAAACCTGCCCACCAAGGCGTGTTCCTCTGAGCCCGGACCCTACACTGTTCATAGTGCTGGCCAAAGTTCCTGCCTATTAGGAAGGGTAGCTACATGACTTTGTGTTCCCAGCAGAGCCGACTTTGTCCACCCCTGTGCACTGTGGGGTTCGCAGTGCCAGCAGCTGGGAACTCTGAGCCTGCCTGCTGCGGCGCTCTCCTCCCAGTGTGGAAGGTGGGCACCATTGCCCTCTGTGTCCTGTTGGAGCCACTGCTGCCCTTTCAGGCTAGCCCCACATTGCTGTGGAGCCTGTGCTGTTCACAGTGCCTGCAGCTCAAAAGACCACTGTTCCCTCCTCCTAGGGAGACTAGGACACGGCTTTGGGATCCCCACAAGAGCCATCTCTCCAATCTCAGCATTGGGGTGCCCTGTGCGGTCGCCAGTGCCAGCTTTTAAGCCTGCCCCCCCCAGCCCTTGTAGCCAGCATAGGAGGCAGGTGTTCCAGCTGGAATCTCCCTCAGCACCCTGTGTGACCCCAGCCCTTTCATGCCTTCATAGGAGGAGGGTACTGCGGCCAGCATCTCTCTCAGAAGGGGCAGAGTAGGAATGAGGACCCAAAGCAGTAAGTCACATCTTCAATGGAAAGACACCTGCTGAAGACTGAATAGAGACTCTGGATTCTAATGTAGGCCTGCACTTCCCACAGGCAACAGGGCCTCAGCATTTGGAGAATGACCGTGGAAACTGTTTTAAATGCCCTTTACCCAAGTGACGCTGGTACATCTGAAATGTCAGCATCCCCAAATTCAGTATCTCCATTTATGCTCTGGACACAGCACTCTAATTGCTGCTTACCCAAACTCACAGATTGAGCTTTATGGAAAATTGTTCATATTATTGACAATTAAGAAGTAGCAACTCAAAACAAGCGTTTTAAAGCTAATTTCCAACAGTGGTTCCCTTTTCATTTCTCTTTTTCATATCCTAGGTCTCAAAAATGGTCTAGAGTTAGAGTTGGTCTCCCTAACTCGTTTTCTGCTTGGTTATAACCACTGTATTATATCACAACTAACCAAATTTAAATCAAATTCACCTGGACTTCTCTGAGCCAGATGCTGTTGAGGGGAATAAGTAACTGCTTTGACAGAAAGAGCCATAGATTTTATCAATTTCCAGATACTTAAACACAGTCATATTTGTGTGTGTCATTTAGACATTGCAGGCTTGGTTCTTTTTTCACATATAGGCTGGAATGGCATCACTTGATACTGGTCTTTTCAACAAAGTGCCATCTTATGCCATCTGCTGCTGGGGGTTGTCTGACCACCTTAAATCCCAGACTATGTGTATCTGCCGATTAGTCTAGGTCACCTTCATCTCTAAATGTGATGATCATGATTGTCTCAGATAAGTTCATGACAGAGATCATGAAATCTGAAGTGTAAATCTAATGACAGTATCCCTCTGAATTGAATGTTTTTATTACGCATGCTAAAAATACTCTTTTTTTCCTAATTACATTTAATTTATTTATTTTAGTCATTTTATTGGGGGCTAATACAACTCTTATAGCAACCCATACATCTATCCATTGTTTCAATCACATTGTACATATGTTGCCATCATCATTCTCAAGACATTTGCTTTCTGCTTGAGCCCTTGGTATCAGCTCCTCATTTTGTTCCCCTCCCTCTCTGCTACCCCCTCCCTCATGAACCCTTAATAATTTGTAAATTATAATTATTTAGTCATATCTTACACTGTCTGATATCTCCCTATGTTAGGGTTGTTAGTCACCAGGGAGGAGGTTACATGTAGATCCTTGTAATCCTTTCCATCCCACCTTCCCTCCACCCTCCCAGTATCACCTCTCAACACTGGTCCTGAAGGGATTAACTGTCCTGGATTCCCTGTATTTGTAATTCCTATCTGTACCAGTGTATATCCTCTGGTCTAGCCAGATTTGTAAGGTAGAATTGGAATCATGATAGTGGGGGTAGGGGAGTAGGGGAAGGAAGCTTTTAGGAACTAGAGGAAAGTTGTATGTTTCATCGTTACTACACTGCACCCTGACTGGCTCATCTCCTCCCTGTGACCCTTCCATAAGGGGATGTTCAATTGCCTACAGATAGGTTTTGGGTTTCCACTCCGCTCTCCCCCTCATTCATAATAATATGATTTTTTTGTTCCGATGATGCCTGATAACTGATCCCTTCGACACCTAGTGATAACACAGGCTTGTGTGCTTCTTGTATGTGGGCTTTGTTGCTTTTGAGCTAGATGGCAGCTTGTTTAATTTCAAGCCTTTAAGAGCCTAGATTCTGTGTCTTGTGATAAATGGACACCATCATCTTTCTTCACCACTTTTGCTTATGCACCCATTTGTCTTCAGTGATCATACTGGGAAGGTAAGCACCCAGTGGTATGATTTTTTTGTTCTTTGATATGTGATACCTGATCCCTTTGGCACTTCATGATCATACAGGCTGAGGTGCTTCTTACATGTGGGCTTTGTTGCTTCTGATCTTGATGGCTGATTGTTTACCTCCAAGTCTTTAAGACCCTGGATGCTATATGTTTTTATAGCCGTGCTCCATCAGCTTTCTTCACCACATTTTTTTATTCACCTGCTTTGTCTTCAGTGATCATATCAAGAAGGTGAACATCACGGAATGCCAGTTTAACAGAACATAGTATTCTTGCAGTGAGGAAGTACTTGAGTGTAGGCCCCAATGTCCATCTGCTACCTTAATACTAAACCTATAAATATATGCACATAGATGTAATTTCCTATCCTCATATAAAAATATATTTACATATGCATGTGCCTTTATTTAGACCTCTAGAAGTGCCCTTTGCCTCCTAGCTCTTTCCTCTATTTTCTTTAACTTTCCTCCTGTCCCACTATCATGCTCAGCCTTCATTTGGGTTTCAGTAATTCCTCTCAGCCACATTACCCTTAATCATGCCTTACCAGGCTTCCGACACCCTCCTCACCACCAATTTGGATCACTTTGTTGTTCCCTTTGCCCTGGATTTGTTAACCCCAATACCTTTCCCCCCACCTCCACGTCTTCCATGTCCCCCCAGAACTGTCAGTCCCATTGTTTTCTCCACCAGATTGTTCATCCTGCCTATCTTATTTAGACACACATGTGGAGATAATAACATGCACAAAAACAAGACAAAGCAAAACAAAGTAACAAAATAACAAACAACAACAATAAAATATCCAATGACAAAACAACAACAAAGGAAAGCCTATGGTTAATTCAAGGACTGTTTGTTGGCCTTTAGGAGTATTTTCTGGTCAAGTCTGATGGGGTGCCAAGCCCTGACCCCAAAGTCTGTTTTTGGTATTCCCTGGGCACTTTGTTGCTCTGTTCCCCTTGCTGTTCTGTTGCACAACCTTCTTGTTTTTTGCCTCCGTTTGTTGGGGGACCAGATTGGGTGAAATTCCCACACTGTGTCTCCAGTGTTGTCCCCTGTAGGGCTATGAGTCTGTGCGGGATGTTGTGTCTCATAATGGGGCCAGACATATGGTCTTCTCTGTGGATTGGCTGCTCTGAACGGGAATATTGTCCTCCAGTCCTGGTGGGCCAGGATGTGTTCCACTATCTCTCTTCCCCCCCCCTTAATTTGCTCCTATGTTCTCTACTCAGACATGTCCTTCTTGAGCTGCAGCTTCAGTGCTGTCCACTGAAATAAATTACTCTGGGGGCTACAAATATTCTTAATAAGCTGAAAAGTTCTCCCCGGACTATGGAAATCAACACCTTGAGCTTTACACTCAATGGCATGGATTTCTTTCCCATGCCCCAAGCCACAGGGTGATATTTGGTCAGTCATTTAATCCAGTTGCTCTCAGTACTTTCCAATTTGGAATTTGTAGAGTAATATGGGCCCAATGAAAGGGCAATCATATTTATTCCACTTTTCTACTATTGTAGAGAAATCATGAATAATTGTTTACAGCTTAAAATTATACCTGCTTGGTTATTTCATGACTGTGATTAAGACATTATGTGAAGAAGACAGTCTCATCCGTGTCCACATTCAATGTCTCCATGAGAATCTAATGGGTGAGTGAAGATGGTACTCTCATACATTCACCTCTCTTGCTACTCGAGGCTGTAGCATGAGAGCTAAGTGATAACTAAAGCCAAAAATCTTGTTCCAGCACACCTGGACCACTGCTTTTTCTCCTGAGTGTCCTCCCAATGTAGCTTCTGTGCGCCTTGAGAAAGCCAAGGAACAAAATGAAAGTTAGTTTAAATTATATACATTGTTTAAATGATATATATTTCATTTAAACTATACTACATGCACGAATTTCAGTGTTTAAATAGTTTCTCAAACTGACCTTTGTGTTCTCTGAAGTGCCAACTTGCAATAGAAGCTGATGAACTATTAAGAAATGTCACATACCAGAAGATTTCCGAAGAATTAGACTAAGTGTGTGTGCCTGTGTATATATACTCTCTATACCTTTATAATCTACTTAAAATGATAGAACTATTGACATAAGGGAAACGATTAGTTGTTGAACTATGTGACCTAAATTCACCATCTTGAGCTGTGAACATGGGAGTCATAAAAGCAGATAGTTTTATCTCCACAGGTCTATAAATTATGTAAAAAAAATTGGGGACCCTATTCCTCTAAAACAAAAGTAAACCAAACAAATTATCTTCATCTTTACTTCTATGGAAATTCTCAGGAGTACAAAACAGATTTGTTAGTTCTTGAAACTTATGGTGTATTCAGTAATCTTTGCCTATATCATCATTCAAATATACATTAAGTTTTCATTGGTCTTTTAAAATTCATTGTCAAGATTTCTTTTCCATATTAGGTGAAAGAGAATGACATGGCTGGGGTAAGCCATACCGTAGTCCCAACAATGACATTAAAATATTTAATGATTTTTTAAAGAAATTTCTTTTACCTTGTATTTATTGCCTGCTTCTTATATTGATATTGATTGTGAATTTAGGTGAAATGAATTCTGTGACTGCAGTATTTTCTTGTTTTTTCATGACATTTTTTGGAACCACTTGAGTGGACTAAATATTTCTATATAATGAAATATAAACCACATTGAAGGCTCTAATCATTTGTATCCATCAGTGAGTGCTCAATATCTCTACATATTGGTGTCATCTGTGTGTCATAGTCATTGGACTGCTAACTGAAAAACTGTCCGTGTGAATTAATCAAGTTTTTCTGTTCTCTTCCCATAAATATTTACAGTCAAAAAATTTGTAGAGCATGGCTATGAGTCAGGAGAGACTCAATGACATTTTGTTATGGGCTCTATGAAAGACACTTCTAAGAAATATAAAGCAAAAGTCATGGAAAGGGTATATTTGTAGAAACCAACTGAGATAATGGCCTTATATACAAAATATGAACCAAGTTCTTAAAACTCAATAAATAAAAGTGACAGGAGACTACTTGTTTTTAGGTACTATTTTTAATGTTGAAGCTATTTGGTTGCTGTGATGATTACCTATCATTTATAATCTTTGTAATGTTCTTGATTCCCGTAATCTCTAACAGTATGGTGCACACTTGTTTTTTCTGTTAAGGCATAAGTGCTAGGTAGATAGACGATAGATTGACAGATTGACAGAGAGATTGCTTGTGTTAGGCCTGGTTGTCTAGAGAATTCAAACCAGTCACTCAAATATGTGTAAGAAATAGCTTTATATGAAGAAGTAATTACATATTGACAGAAACATCCCAGCCCAGTCCAACTCAAGTCCATGAGTACGATACTATTCCATAGTTCTTCTTTGGACTCATGCAGCCACATGCAATGATGCCGAATGCAGGAATATCACATGATGGTAGGTACAAACTCTTGTGGATCCAATGTCTCTACAGCATAAAGATGAAGACACAGAGTTGGGGGTGGGAGTGGGTTCCAATGTTCCTCCTTATGAGAAAACCATGCCCACAAGGAGGTACCATCAATCTGTGACCTCAGTGACAGGCTAGATTTTACCACATTATATATTTTCAATTTGACCTGAAATTGTGTAACTACCATACTGATAGTGATAGATAAATGATAGATAGATAGATATGACAGATATTGATAGGGATAAATATTCTAACAGTTTTATTAGTATGTCATCCACATGTCATACAATTCAATAATTCAATCATGTCAAGAATAGTTGTGAAGTTATCACCGTTTTCAATTTTAGAACATTTTCTTCTTCCTTGTAGTCATTATTATTCATGAATTAAGTTTTGTAATTGTAGCAAAAATATACACAACAAAACATTCTCCAATTACACAACTTCTACATGTATACTTCAGTGCCATTAATTAAAATGTTTCATGTTGTACAATGATTATTCGTATCCTTTTCCAAATTCATCCACAACCATCAAACTCAATGATCCCTAAGCAACAGTGCTTTCTCCTTCAACCACGGTAATCATTGGTCAACTTTGGCTTCTATTTGTTTGTTTTAGTAGCAATATTCTTCATACAGTATTCAAATATCACACGCTTCTATGTAGAGATAAATTGCTTTTAAAATGAGTTGCATAGACATCATCACAATCATTACAAGTGCTTCTTCCCCCTCCTGTACTTACTGTATGCTCCCCCAATTCCCTCACTGTCCCCGCCTTCCCTTCACACATCCCCCCTAAATCATTGCATTACCTATTGTTTCTATGCATCTACTCCTGTGCTTCACAGTCTGGGAAACCCAACAGAAACCAAAACAAACCGGCAAGAAGAAGAAAATAAGAATATAAAGATAAAAATAAAAATAAAGATTAATAAAGAAAATACCACCAACAATATCTTAAATGCCCCTCCCCCCCAAAAAAAATCTTAAAAGCCAGAGAAGAAATTACTGTAGTGGATAAAGTGAGGAATACTTGAAGCTACAGCAAATTCATGTTGAGTCAAGAGAGAGGTTAACTGAAAAAGTATCATATTATACTATGGTGTGATTGAACATAATCAGGATTACAATGATCTCTGGCTGATAGTAAAGCTGTTCTAGACCCTTTCCTGTGTTTAAAGAGGATATGCCAGAGATTTACTCTCACTAGATGGTTTCCAGATGGATTTGGGGTCCCCACTGTCCTACATACTTTCCTATAAATTTTTTTGTTTTGTTTTTCACAATTAAACTTTGCTATTTTTCCCTCACCATATTTGGATTTTGTTATCTTTGCATCACACATGTGCTTCATCCATGTGGACTTAGTTGACACCTCACTTAGATTAGTGACTGTTTGAATACAAACCGTTAAGACCCCAGACACTATTCCAATTGTTAGCGGGGCGCCATGTGCTTTCTTCACCACACTGCTGTAGCTCCCTTACCTTCAGTGATTGTTTCATTAAAGTCAGTATTGAGCATGCCCTGTTATCAGAACTAACTGTTCTTGGATTGGGAATAGAGTTAAGTGGGAGCCTATAATCCATCTGCTCTGGTTTACTTTGGTGGTCATATTATGACAAAAAGACCACCACCACCACCACCACCAACAACAACAACAGCAGCAGCAACAACAAAAAGGCGTAAAACAAAGCCCCCTCAGATGTGATTGCATTGATAGCATCAATAATTTATCCAATGACATAGAATTTAAGATACTGTTGATATGAGGGGTTTATGCAAGTATATAACTTTGAGGTGCAATCCACGAGTTGTTGCTTTGTACAGAAAGATTTCTTAATTGAATGACCTCTGCTTACACTGAGCATGGTTCTTGGTGTTAGGGAAATTTTACTTTTATCAGTTGTTACAAGTGCAGGTACTTGCCTATCAGATTAAAACTGTTCATATTATTGCAAGGAACGCATTGAGGTATTAAATATTTGGTGGTTCTCAGTGTCACTGCATTGGACACCCACTAAGCCAGGGATGTCCAATGACCAACATTTCCACAGTTTTTCCCTCCCCTGCCTTAAAAACAGTTCAATCCTTAATCAAGGGTACAGGTAGATTTGGTGTATTGCTCAGTGCATTCAGTAGGGCTTCTACTCTGTGTCCTCCTGATGTGGCCCTTGGCCTGTAAGGCCAACATCTACAGTCATCATAGTGTTTACTCCATAGCATAGTTCATCCAGGGTTGGGTAGAAACATATTATTAGTGTCAACCCTGGAACATAAAATCAGTTTATTGACCACTTAGGTTCCCAACAATTATTGTTTAGCATCCCTCACGAAGTGAGGTTGCTCCTCCTCATTTACCAACCAAACCCAGCAACAAAAATATCAACACCTCCTTTCAAATGTAGTTGCCCCCGTCCCCTGGTCTTACTTTGATGTTCCAGTAAGGTTCTCCCTTCATTCCTGTGGGGGGGCTGCTCATTTGTCAGAGCCTTCTCTCACTGTTGTACAGCATCAAATGGAAAGTCTTTCCCCTTTTCCCCTTTCTTGACAGAGTGACCCAGCCAATGTGAGGTCTCCTTGTTTGAGGTGATTCTTACAAAGTGCACACAAGGGAGATGATGCATGGTTCATGGTTTTTGTTGTTGTTTTTAGGAATGCATTGTTTTCCATTATGTGTACACACCATAGTTTCTTAATTCATGCTTCCACTATGGGACATTTGTCTGCTTCCAGTTTTTGCTATTGTGAATTGTGCTGCTTTGAATATGGGAAAGCATACAATTACACATATTGTGTCTCATTTCGTTGGGGTATAAACTTAATAGTAGTATTGATGGGGCATATGGAATTTCTGTTCCCAGTTGTGTATGTACTGCCATATCATTTTCCATGGTGCTTTATTTACTAGTCCACTATACTGAATACTAGTTCCAACGTCTACACATCTTCTCCAGCATTTGTTGTTTCCTGTGGGTTTTGTTTTGTTGTTGTTTAATTGGGCTAGTATTATGGGTATAAAGTGCTATCTTGTTGAGGTTTTAATTTGCATCTTCCTGATGACTAGTCATCACAACCATTTTTTATGTTTGTTAGCATCTGTACTTCATTTTGGAGAAATGTTTGCTTATGTCTTTTCCCCTCTTCTTAATTAGTTAGTTTGTCATTTTCTTATTGAGTTGTTGTAGAGTTCTGTACATTTTGAAGATTAGATCTTTGTGTGATATGTTGTTGGTAACCCCCTACCCCCATGCCAGTTTGTGGGCTCTCATTTTAATCTGCTGATAAAATATTTCACTTTGCATAAGTGATGTAATTCTAGATGTTCTAGTCATCTATCTTGTCTTCCTCTGTGTGTTCCTCTTTCATTGTACTTAGTGGTCTCTGCATGAGCTGCAATAGAATACTTATATTTGTTACAGCTTTCTCATCGATGATGTGGATAGCTTTGGGTTTTACATGCATTTATGGGTGAATTTAGTCCATTGACATTCAGTGAGATTCTTGACAGGTATATATTTGTTACCGACATTTTTCTTTACATTTGTTAATGTTTTGTGTGTCTTTAATGTGTATTTTCATAGTTTCATTGTTTTTCCTATATTAATTTATTGCTTTCAGTGTCGCTCTGGGTATGTTTATTTTTGTTAGGAATTGTCTTTATGTTGGTTTCAAATAAATGTGATGGTGTTATTGATGGCCATAGTATTTCACTGGATTTTGGGTTTGTTTTTTTTTTAACAGAGTGGTGGTCTTGTTCTTGTGAATTCTTTTAAATTCTTTTAAAAATCATTTTATTAGGGATTCATACAACTCTTATCACAATCTATATGTGAATTTTTGAATTTCTTCTTCTCTTACAATGCTTTTATTTCTCCATCATCTTTGAGTGATATTTTTGCTGGGTAAAATATTGTAAGTTCACAGTTTTTTCTTCCAGTGTTCTGTGTAATTCACTCTATTTTCTTCTTGCCTGCATAGTTTCCATTGAGAAATCTGAAGTTATGCTATTTTGACCCATTGTATATAATTGTTCTTTTTTGTTGTTGTTGCTATCTTCACTTACATTTTCTTCCCTTACCAATTGATATTAGACATAGTGAATACGTTGTGCAGGGTAGTTTTCCATTTGGGGTTTCTCCTGATTGTAATTCTTTTGGCTTCCTGAATAATTATCATTTCATCCTTAGACATTGAGGAAATTTTTCTTAAGAGAATTCTAATACTATTCCTTGTTTGTATGTATTTTTTTCCTTCCTGTTCTGGATTCCCATTAGATATGTTGTTCCTCTTGATTGCATCCTACATTGTTCTTAAAGTTTTTCTATTTCTCTTTTGCATTTTATTTTACTTGGAGTCGACAGATTTATCTTCAAGCCCACTAACTCAGGTTTCTCTCTCTTCTCTTCTGCTTCCTTTTTAGAGTGTTTTGTAATGCTGCTATTGTATTGTTTAATTTTTTATTCTGTGGCATATAGTGAACTTACCAGCTTTTTTCTATTGTTTTACTTTTCCTCTCAGTCTCTCCCTTCATCTGTTGTATGAGTGCTATCATTATTCTTTTAATATATTTCTCTGGTAATTCCATAGCCTGTTCAGTTTCAGACATTGCATTTAGTTCTGTTTGGAATTTGGTTGTTCGTTTCTCTTTCTTGTGTGTGTGTGTGTGTGTGTGTGTGTGTGTGTGTGTGTTTAACTCTGTTAGATAGTACAGTAGAGGGGGCAGTGGACAGTATGAACTGTATGAGGGAGAGTGTTAGATTAGGTTTTATTTGGGTAGATTAAAAAGTAGAAGACGAAGTGTTGGAGGAGGGAGAAACAAAGAAAAAGTAAGCAAAAAAAGTGAGAGATCCTGTAGTGTTATTTTGTAGGTTAAATGAAAGGAAATTAGGTTTCCCAAATGTACTTGTTGCTATGACCAGAAAATGGGTAATGCTAATAGATCAGGGGAAAAGATAATAAATTTTAAGAATAGTGTTAGATTTTATTTTCATTAGAATGAGATAGAAAGAAAATGTTGGAAGAGAATAAAAGAAGGGGACAAATAAAAGATAGGTTAAAAGGGATAAGAAATCAACCTTTAAATATTAAAGAAGGAAAGGGTAAACGTAAAGTTTTAAAAAATAATAGAAAAAATGATACTAGAGTAAGAATCGTGAGAGCTCTTTATATATGTTTGTTTTGGCTCTAAGTTTTGCCCAGGAGCATTGTCTCTGATGTGGGTGCTAACTTCTGGATTGATGATGGGTTCAAAAACTGGAAAACAAATTTAAGTGAATGCAAAAAAAGTAAATTAACATTACCCCCCACCCCCCAGTTCTTACGTATACCAGCACATAATGAAGTCCTGATTAAGGATGAATTATAAGAAGAGTGCACAATTTGTTTTAGATATGGAGGGATTATAGGAATGATAGAACACAGAGCAACAACAATGCCAGCAAAAGAACATCTGCTGTCTAAACCTTGTCCTTGGGGAAGCTAAGGGTGTGTGGATCAGGAGTTTTTGAGCAGTTGGGGACAGTGTCTGGTAGTGTGATGATTTTATAACATGTAAGAGTAGGGTTGATATTAAGACTAGTGGAATGGTTTTGGTACCTGGTATGGCTGAGACTCCTGAATTTTTATGATTTAGGTTAAATATCTAAAGATGACAGACCTCTAGTAAACAAGGTCAGAGGAGTTGGGGTTCTCTCTTTTCTGGATGATGGACGTGACTAAATAGGACTGGAAGAACGGGTCTGTGGGGGTACCTCTCCCCCCAAAAAAAACCCAAAACACAACCAAAAGAAACGGGAAAAGCTCCACTGGGAAAAGTTTTTGTAATATGCACTTTTTTTCCCATTAGGCAAGCATTGAGTTAGTTCACCCAGTGATGTCTCCTGGGAAGATTCCTTCTGATCACAGTGAGTTTTGTCGTGAAAGCAATTTTGCTTGAACCTCGAATTTGTGATGGCCAATTTAAGAGTACAGTGTGTAGCTTTGAAATTATGTTTCCTGATCAGGATATATGAACCAGTGGAAGACACCAAAGAATGCTCATCAAGTGAAATCAAATTTGTTGTTGTTGTTTACTGTGAGGCGGATAGTGCATTTGGAGTTCATTCCAACAGGTCAGACTTTAATTACCTTTTCTATTTAGAGGTTTTGAAAAGATTGCATAACATGTGATCCCAAGGGGAAAAAATCCTAGTTGGTAGTTGAGGAGGGCAGCGATTTGATGACATAGAAGAGGTGAAGAAAAAAATGAGGGAGGTGTATCAGAAATCCCAACGGACAAATTTGAAAAGTATTTCCAAAAATGGAATCACAGATTTGACAAATATATTAAGTGTAATGGCAAGTAGTTTGAAGGTGATAAGGTTGTTTTGTAAAAATTTTTTTAATTAAATACATAGCTTAAAAAAATCCATTTGGGGGCCTTTTAAACCCTCCACCTGCTTAGCTGGTCTAGTAGGGAGGAATGAAGCAATAGCCTACTGTTTTCATCCAGGTAGACTAAAGAAACAAATTTATAGACACTCATATGTGTATAAGAGAGAGGTTTAACCCAGTTCAGAATAAGTACATAAGTCCAACATTAGCCCATATGTCAGATACCAGTCTATAACGTCCGCTTCAGACTCGGGAAACACATGTAATGATGCCGAATGCAAGAAGATCACAGGCCAGTGGGTGTGAAATCTTGCGGGTTCAATGACATTGTGAGAATCTCTGAACTGGCACGAGTGTCCACACGGCTTCTGCAGCATAGGGCACTAGCATAGTTCCATGTATCTTGTCAGTTGCTGTTTCCCAGGGAGTGAAGAGAGAGAGAATGTCTCCCATCTTCAAAGATGAAATCCAGGAGTTCCCAGAATCCTCAGGAGAAGGCCTTGCCCACACAGAGGCCTCATTGGCTATGAAATGTTAGGCAGACTAGAATCCACCCTTCCCTCTTAATACTCTCAAGTACAAAATTGACACCAGGTTATATAACTACCACACCGAATCAAAGGGCAGGTTGTTTATCTGAGTGGCTTGGGGTGCTGACCAGGGATGGAGTTATGGGACAACTGATGAATAGCTTGGTATGTGAACAAGGAGAAGTTTCTTGGCCCTAAACCTTTTAGTCTTTGTCATATGTCCAAATTCCCTGCCCATACTTTTAAAACCCACTGTTGCAATTTCTGTTTGTATTGTGAGGACAATACCTTGTTAATCAACCAGATGTGTATTAACTGCTATAGAAATATTTTTTTTAATCCATGCTTTTTTGGTCGGCATCTTAAGATGGGGAGGGAGGGGCAGAGCTGTATCTCCTGGAAAGAGGAATAGTTGTAACTTCCCCAGCTTCTGAGAGTTAGTCTATTCACTATCTATGACTATTGCAGGCTGCCCTGTAGAGTTATTGCCACACTTCTTGGGTATTGTGTTAGTCCGGGTTGACTAGAGAAACAAATCCAGAGGCATTCCTATGCATGTAAGAGAGAATTTTATATCAAAGAGCAATTGTACATTAAGAAAACATTCCCGCCCAGTTCAGAACATGTCCATAAGTCTGATATTAACCCATATTTTAGTACTAGTCCATAAATTCCTCTTTAGACTTATGAATCCATGCAATGTTACTGAATGCAGGAAGATCCCAGGCCAGTGGGTGGAAATTCTTGTGGATCCAGTGGTGGTGGAAGCATCTCAGCACTGGCATGGGTCTCCACGTGGCTTCTCCAGCTTCAGCGCTCTTGCTCCATCAGCATGGTTCCATATGTCTTGCTTGCAGGAAGACAAAGCAGAGAGTGTGTCTGGCCTCTAGTGAGCTGTTTATCTCCATAGCCCCTCCAAATGAGGACATCAAACTGAGACATATTCGACAAGCTAAATTCCACCTCTTTCCTCTTATTACACTACAGGTGACACCAGATTATGTAACTACACTGTTAGGTGGTGCTATCTTGGTTATTGGGGATTTAGGGCTTCTAGGGCATCCGGCTAGACCTCCATTGACTTGTGTTGAAAGCCAAGTCTACTTGTGCTTATGTTGGCCTCAAGCTAGTTCCATAGAGCTATGTTTCTGAAGCTCAGAAGTTCCACCATCCTAGCTAGCTCCTGGACTAGGAAAATTAAGTCTAGCAATTTGGGAATCTTCACACAGTTGGTTATTGTTGAGGGCCGGTGACAAAGGGGAGTCTATCAGCAAATGTTGCTGATATTTTATTAAATTTGTGTTATGTAACTTTCTGCTGAAAATCCTGCATTCTGGAAGTGTAGCATATCCCTCTCCTGGTTCTTTTCCGCTGGTCTTTGTGGAGTCCTTCCCATGTGTACTGCTTGGTCACCATCTTGTTCTTCCTCCAAGATATAGGTATTGCATACATATATATGCATATATACAAATGTAGTTAAATACATTTCTCCACTGTCTTAGATGTTTTCACTAAACAAAAAATAATCAAAATGTAAAGCTATTGTTATGAACCTTCCCCCAAATATTCTATGCTCCTTGATTTACAGAACGTCAGACTGAAAATTCCACAATACTCAAGGGATGTTCTCTGACTTATGGGAAAATACAGAAATATGCAGGGGGAAGATCAGCTCTTTAATGTGGATGGTGTAAGGCAGCATTTCTCAAGCTGTGGGTCGGGATCCCTTTGGGGTTGGGTGACCTTTCATAGGGGTCAGCCGATTCATAAGAGCAGCAAAGTTATAGTTATGAAGTAAAAACGAAAATAATTTTATGGTTGGGGGATCACTACAATGTGAGGAACTATATTAAAGGGTCATGGCATTAAGAAAGTTGAGAACCACTGTTAAGGTTTCTAAACAAAATCCTCAATGGACAACCATTCTTACTCTTGAAGAATGAGCTGGTGTATTGTCATGATAGAGAGAAAAACAGATCCTTTGTGCAACATTCTAGGACATTTTCTCACTAATACCATGTTACATTTTCTTGAAGCTTATTCATAATAATACTTTTTGATTTTCTCTGTCCTATGAGAATTTCATTCCAGACTAGCCATTTAGAATCCACAAAATCACTTTCATACATTCTGAATTGACCGTTATTCTTTGAATATCAACCTAGATGATTCCTACAGATCTAACTGTTTTCATTGGATCTCTCTCTCTGGATCATTTTGATACATTCAAGAATTATCAATACTTAAGTTTCATTCCACAAAACTGGCTTCATTAACTTCAATTTCCTACAAAGCAGCTCTTCAGGAGCAATTTTTTAGCTCATCAATCCCTGTGCATTGCTTTTTGGCACCAATCAAGAAACCAAAATTGTGACTAAATAATTGAAAATGCTGAACCATGTGAAATTCCAACTTCCTTAGTTATCTCCTCAATGGCAACTCGACAGACTTCTTCCACCAGTACTTCATGTCATCCAGATTCTTCATTTGTACCAGTTGACTTTTCCCCCTCTTTGACTCACCTGTGAAGTTTTCAGTATATTCTTTATGATGCTTGATCCAATTAAAAATGTCTAGTGTGCAGAAGAGAGAATTTCTGTTGGCCTACATTCTTTCTTTCTCTTTCTTTCTTTGTTTCCTGACTCACACAAACAGATGTATTTTAAGTCAACCCAATGAAACCAAGTTAAGTGTGTTACTGAGAAAATATGGCCAACAGACAGCCAGTGATAGCAGAAACATGTTTAAGCATGTTTTATTTGGAATAAACACATGAATGT
Source organism: Tenrec ecaudatus (assembly GCF_050624435.1). Classification (NCBI taxonomy): domain Eukaryota; kingdom Metazoa; phylum Chordata; class Mammalia; order Afrosoricida; family Tenrecidae; genus Tenrec; species Tenrec ecaudatus. The sequence continues at coordinate 39,558 of NW_027457989.1, read as the reverse complement.
GGAATTTATTTTACTAACACTTGTATAAACTATACCTCTTCTTGGCTACACTAAAATATGTATGAATGTGTGGACAAATACAACTGTGCATTTATTAATACCATCTATGTATTTATAAAATGTTAAGGGTTCTAGTTTGATTTGGTCAAGGTAGTGTGTCATAAGTATCATTTTCATAAATTGTCATTTATTCTCTTCAGTTGGAAAGCCAAACATTAGAGGCTATTTTCCAGAATATGGTGGGAGGTCAGATGCTCAGAGATATTCCCCCTGAAGGCAGTCTGCTCCATTGTTGGTGGGGTTCACACCCCACTGATAATGGTTTCAATAGTGAGCAAGAGAACAGGTCAAACTGGCTCAGTGATAACCAAAATTAAGCTGGTTCTCTGAATCTAAGATCCACCCATCTTGTCACATGTGTACTCCCAATAACTCCCTGTCGTATTTTGTGGCTACCCCTAGATCGTCCCCCCGATTCATTACTGTAGTCCAATTAGTGCAATCCCTTCCTGTGATATATGTCTTTACCTGCAATTAGGAGGCTTGCATGTCCCCAAAGATATATAAGACTTGATTAGCAATAAAAAAGCTCTCTCTGCTCCCCCTTCCCCTCCCCTGGTCCTCACTCCCCTGTTCCCCTTCCCCTTTTCATCCTTCCCCTCCCTTCTCTCCTTAACTCTGGTCTCTCTCTCTCCCTGTGGAAGACCAAGTGAGGCTGAGGTGCACATGCTATCATCGGGGGGGGGGGGGGAGCGGGGGGAGAAACAGTGAATCATCTGCCTTTCACAGATGAAGCATCCTCCGTTGTTTGACCATTGGTTGCAGTTTTAATAAAACCAACCTGTTCCAGTCTCTGTCCTGGACACTGTTGAATCCAACTAATATAATAGTCACTGAAGGTGAATCTAGAAGTTGCACAGGAGCGTCTCAGAGATTCCCCAGGCTTTCTCAGGTCACCTCCAGATTTCACCAGCTGCACTTTACACTGGACACCTGCAATCACAAAGACAGTGTGATAAGGTCACTGCCCTGCCTACCCCATCCAATATTCTACACACAACCACACAGCATTTTCCTCAATTATTACCACGTAGAATGGCCAAAACATAAACACAACTTTGTCCAAAATTCATGATGTGTCCTCTGAGTTAGCTGAAAATGGAAATAGCTGAGGCCCAATGTACTGGGGCTTCATGCCCAGAGCTCCCAGGAAAGGAGCAGGACAGGTTTCACTGGCACACAGAGAGAGCTGTATTAGCATGTGGCCCTCCACTTAGTAGCAGAGGAGTGGACTACCTGTTTTGGGGTTCTCCTTATGACCCAAGAAACAGACACACCCTCACAGGAAAATGGAGGTTTTTATAAAGGCTGCTTATACACGTGATACAGAAGCACTGCTGCTGCTATAGTTAAAAGCTATCAATGTTTGATATCAATGTTTTAAATTTTTAAACACTATTATACATAAAAGAGAACCTCTGTGGCATGAGAGTTCAGAATGTATCCTTCATCCTCAGTGTGGACGCACAGATGGTTACTCCTCATGTGAACATGATGATAGATAGCTCTGGTGTCTGTTTCTTGTTGGTGAACATTATTATCCTTATCATTGTCTTCCAAGATATGTCCTCCTTTATTTGACATTGATGAATTTTTTTACAGATTTGTTCATTAAGAATGCCATCTTTAAAATGATTAGGGCAAAGACTGTACAGATGTGCTTTATACAATTGATGTATATATGTATGGACTGTGATAAGAGTTGTATGAGCCCCTAATAAAATGTTAAAAAAAGAATGTCATCTTTAACTTTTTAGCACCCAGTCACCCATTCACTACAAAGTGACATCTCCTCTCTTATTTCTGCCATAGGGGAGTCACTTGTCCTGTGCGTTGTACACACACCTTTCTGGTACAGCCCTGCCCTATTCCTTACAGTAGTCTGTGTCTGGATACCACTGACTTCCGCTATCCCATACAGTAAAAGTGTCTTGTCTTCAGTGGTCACAGACTTTAACTATAGAGAGAAGGAGTTTGTGGGCTCACTTCTGGAGATCGAAGGTCAATTCTTCAGGAATGAAGTGAAGTTTCTTCCGACAACCAAGGTCTATTGTTAACAGTCAGTCTGACTCCTTCAAAAGGTATTGGCTGATCCAGCTCCAGTAATACTAAGTGATCGTGGTGTGTGTGGAGGAGTCGGTACAGGTTAGGGAGAGGATCTGGGAGGTTTCGCCACTCCTCAGAGGGCTTCCTGCAGCTGGAATGGAGCAGAACAACTAGGGACAGGGAAATAGTAAACAGGCAGTGAGGACAAAGAGTAGACACCCATTCGTAACAGGCTATTTTGAGAAACCCACGGGAGGCTCTAACACCAATAGACAAATGCACACAGAAAAACCCAGCCTGCTGTGTAGCATACAGATTCTAACTGTTAGATGGCTTGTCACCGTGATTGCAGCAATGAGATCGAGTATAGCAAGGACTGTGAGGATGACACAGGAATAGGCAGTGTGTTGTTCTATTGTACATGGCAACACGATGATTTAAGACCAAACCAATGAAACCTGGCAATAGTAACAATAGCATTTGTATTGAGGAAAAGTGAGTCCTAATCAATAAGACTGTCATGAAAGGTTACTGGTAGGTATTTTGAAAAAAAAAAAAAAAGACGATTCAGAAATGAAGTCCTGGAGGAGCAATTGAATTGAATCACTGCTCTAGGTCAACCCTTGTTATGTGAGTGGTTACCATGACTTTCCATGAGCAATCAACAATTGTTCACTGCACCTGAGGCTAGATGGTTTCCTTTTTCATCTAATAGCCTAAAAACTCCCTACAGACTTGGCCCTTCTTCATGGAAGGTGAGTATTAGGTTCACCCTGAATAATATTCACTAGTGGTGTTTGAAGAATTATCACATGTACTTCAACTTCAATAGAATGCTGAATTAGTTATTTTATCTAATCTTTTGGGGGAGTTCAGGTGGACCTAGTCTTTAAAGTGAGGTTCTGACTCTTCAATACTCTGAAGAATATTGAATATTCACCACATTTAATATATCTTTTGATCTCTTGACTGCTGCTTCCATGAGCTTTGATTGTGGATACAAGGAAGACAAAATCCATGACGAACATTTCTCCAGACGGAGTGGATGAGTGAAGAGACTTGGTGGTGGTGAAGTCAGTGGAGGTGGCAGGATTTTCTTTGGCAGGCTCCGATGGTGTTCCTCGCTCACTACAGGGGAATCTGCAAAGGAAGATAACGTAAAGGTGGCCTCCAAGTCCAGTCTCTGGTCACTGTAGCCAAGAGAATTGAGACCAGGGCGGTAGTTCTTACCCCAAAGGGGCAGTTCTGTGCAGAAGAGACAGGGCAATGCCAGAGCAAAGAGCAGGCGGCTTTCCTGTTGCATCTTTTTTGTAGTTTCCTGGACTCTGCTCTACGATGTAACTCAATTCTGAAGTGAAGATGGAGGTGGCAGTGCAGGAAAGTCCAAGACTTCCTGGAATCTGAAGTGCTACTCAGATCATCCAAACAAGAGATAGTAAAGGAGGGAGATGGCTCTGTAAAACTGAGCCCCTGAGTTCCAAAAGATGGTGTTGTAGACTGTACAGTTCTTTCTTCAATGCCTTACTCATTGATGGAACCGAGAAGGGGTTCTTCTGAGTTTCAGTTAGTATCCACGGAGAGTAAAAAGCCAACCACAGGCCAAGTGTATGAGAGTGACTCCACCAACCACTGCATGATCTTTCTTCACCTGGCTGGCCCGGATATTGGCAGTCCAGTAACAAACACATTGGCCAAGTTAACAAGGTTAAAGTCATTGGAATCAAAAACACATGGAAAGAACCAAGAGGCTGCTGCATGGGAGCAGTGCAACCTGCTGTGGCGCAGTAGGACCAGTTACAGCAGCCTAACTGGTGGCTCATCGGATGACTCATCGGATGACAATGAAGAGGATTCAGGGGGTAGTAGGCAATCACTACAATTATAACATAAGTAACTGATGTGCCCCTTGTGTTTATAAATACTGTAAGGTGACTTTAGTTACTCCAAGTTCTCCTCGTTGCAATAATTTGTAACTCTTTGGACCATGCGTCCTTGAGGCAGATGTCTTTCAGAAAGAGAGCACTTTCAGGGGTTCTGGGTTTTTGAAGGGAGCAGTGAGAGTGAAGAAGTCATGCTACCTCACTAACATGGTGGTAAGAGGTCATGGGAATGAACCAGCTGAGCCAGAGAGGTAGACACAGTTGTGTGTTGAGGCAACACATCTGGTCAGCAAGTACCTTCTGTCATAGCTGCTCTCCCTTTACAAGGTGTGTACCCACAGTACAACACCTGAACCCAAGTTGGCCTAATGCAGCATCTGTGTATTTTTGTTTTCTACCTTCTAAAAGTTGAAAAATAAAAGTGCAACATAATAAATCTGATGGAAAGTTTATCAGTGGCACTATGTGTTTTTCTGCATTGACATGGAATAACGACAGTGGGAGTTTCATTGGATTCCAGAAAATGCAGCATTGATGGATGGCATCAGATCCACTGTAGTCTGATATTTCTAGTGGAAAATGTAGAGTTAGAGCCATATGCGCATGCACAACGGGAGAGAAGTCATATTGTCCTGCAAGCCCTCACCCATTACTGTGACCATGTGTGTTCTTTTTTCATTTTACAACGTTGCAATGGAATGGCACTTTGTCTCCCTTTCCAAATGCCTTGGTAGCTCTTGAGTATCACAAAAGCACGTGGACTATAGTTTTCCTGTTTCATTCGGTGAAAATATGCTCACCGAGTGCCTGACCTGCTGAAGGCACTTTGTAGAGCGGGGATGTGGGACCCCTGATCTGGATGAGACACTCACTGCATGTACATGCTTCAGATCCTCCTGATCCGCCTGCCTGGCCTTTTGTTCCAAAAAAAGCCAGTTCATTCCATACCCTTCTTTCTGCTGCCTCTTTGTTTCACTCCACTGGCATGTGTCTCACTCATCGTGTGTTTTTTTCATCTTTGTTGGCATCTGACCTCAGCGTTCTTCGTCAACTTTTTAATTTCTCCTCCACTTTGCTTTTGCAGACCAGGCTTTTTAAAGACCACGGACCTCCAGATTTTAGCACCTCATATATCAGTGTTTCACATGGACATGATTCTAGAAGAAAACCAAAGATCCAAACCCAGAGCAACTTAGGACCTTCTGCAAATTCACTACTAGTGTACCTTTGGGCCTTCACATTTCACATTGGAGATTTATTAATTTTTATTCTTACACATTTTTGTTGGTTGATTTACTTGAGTTAAAATGCTAGACCAAGTAGAAATGTACAATTTCTAGCCTGTGTTTACCTGGGATATCGTTGGTAGGAGAATCAGGGTGGATGCCATTACTTTCTGTACTGGAGAAAAAATAAGCAATCACTGAATGAATCACACAAGCAATCAAGCAAACACACAACTTCTGCCTCAAAGTGTAAATCTACCGCCATTGGGTCAATTCAGACTCATAGCAAACCCGTAGAACTGAATATAACTGTTCTTTAGGTTTCCAGAGCTTTCCATATTTATCGGCACACAATACTTAAACTTACTCCCAAGGAGTAGCTGCTGGGTTTGAACCGCTAACCTTTTGTTTAGCAACTAATGCTTAGTCCACTCACCACCAAGTCTTCTTTATATATACATCTGCTCTGAGAACCTATGTTACATATTGTGTGATGTCACTTGAGGATCAACTGCCTCATATGCCTGTGAAAGCTAGACAATGAGTAGGAAGTTTGCAGGAAAATCGATGACCTGAAAATGATGGCTTGGGGGTAGGATATTGAAAGTACCAATGACTGCAAGTAAGGAAAGCTTACTTCACGCACTCTGCACCCCTGATATAATCCTTCAGTCTTCCTTTTGTCTCCCAAATGCAAAGGACATTTAAAAGAATGTGATTTGAGTACCTCAGAAAGTGTTCGAAAAAGGAAAACACTGACTTGAGACTTACATAGACATAAATGGACACTGTCAGGAAATATTAGGTTTATAATTTGTTCTTGTTTTGTTTTTCAAACTTGAGTAATTTATTTGGGTTGAAAATTAAGACTTTATGCAGCTTAGAGTGCTCTATAGTGGACTGATAATATTCAGTGTGATAAAGAGCATTTACAATGGGCAATCCATGAGGAAAGGAAGTTTTTTACTCCTTACTTATTGTTTCATCCTGGATGACTAGGGTGCCTAGAATATTACCTGGCTCCTAATAGATTTTCAATAAATAACATTTACTTTTCAGTGGAAAAGGCAGTCTATCAATATTTTTACATCTAACCCACTGCCCTAATGTATACTCCAACTCATAGCAACCCTGTATAGGATTTTGACAGTCTATCGATCTTTATAGTAGATGGATTTCTCTGTAGATAGCCTCTCTATTTAAAATCTAAAAAAGGTGGACATTCTAGAGTACTTAGCACAGTTTATGAATTTGTTGTTGATAGGTGCCATCAAGTTGGTTCCTACTCAAAGCATCCCTAAGCACAAAAAGAACAGAACACTGCCCAGTCCTGCACTGTCCTCACAACTGTTCTTACATTTGATCTCATTGTTGCAGCCATTGTTAATCCATCTCCTGGAGGGCCTTCCTCCTTGTCACTGCCCTCGTGATGGCCTTCTCCAGGGACTGGCCTCTCTGGGCAACATGTCCAAAGTATGTGAATAAAGTATCACCATCCTTGTGTCATATTAGAATGTGTGTGTGTATATATATATATATATATATATATATATATATATATATATATATATATATACTTTGTATGCGGTCTTTCACTTTTGGGTGAGTTTATTTTCTTTTTTGAGGATCTTCTTAATAATTATTTGCTTTCAAACAACAATATTTGGATAGACAATATTTTCTAGGGCCTTCTAAGCCAAAATGATTGCATAAAACTACATTTGTGAGAGTGTGGCCAGGCGGCTCGGACCGAGCAGGGCTTTCCTTCCCAGTGGATTGCAGAGCGTACACTGCCAGTCTCTTGTCTTCTGTTCACCATGGCTTCTTCTGATATCCAGGTGAAAGAACTGGAGAAGTGGGCCTCTGGCCAGGCCTTTGAGCTGATACTCAGCCCCCGTTCAAAAGAGGCCGTCCCAGAATTCCCTCTTTCTCCTCCAAAGAAGAAGGACCTTTCCCTGGAGGAAATTCAGAAGAAATTAGAAGCTGCAGAAGAAAGACGCAAGTCCCATGAGGCGGAGGTCCTGAAGCAGCTGGCCGGGAAGCGGGAGCACGAGAAGGAGGTGCTGCAGAAAGCAATCGAGGAGAACAACAACTTCAGCAAGATGGCCGAGGAGAAGCTGACCCACAAAATGGAAGCCAACAAAGAGAACCGAGAAGCACAAATGGTGGCCAAGCTGGAGCGCTTGGGAGAAAAGGACAAGCACGTGGAAGAAGTGCGGAAGAACAAGGAATGCAAAGACCCCGCCGATGAGACTGCAGCCGACTAGCTTGTCCTGAGGACTGACTTTCTCCCCTCCCTCCTCGAGATCCAAAGACCGTGCTGGCCAGTGTCATTTTACTACTATTACTATTTCCCTCCTGACAAAGACTAGAAGCCAACGTAGGACGTAAATAGGTAGATCCAGACCATGTGATGTTGTTTTAGGGGCTAAAGGGGAGAAACAAAAAGTGTTTGACTCTTTTTTTCTAAAGTGTTGGAGTGTTTCTAACGTAGCTATTTTTCTTGTTGCCTCTTTTCTACTTCGGTGCACTCAGTGCGCTGGGTGAATGGCTAGCACTGTATTGGCCCCGTGGAAACATGTTTGTGAAAGAGTATGTAGTGGCTTCTCAAAACTGTTAGATGCTGAATATCTGTTTGCTTTTAAATCCCAGTTCTGTCCTGATTTTACCAGATGCTACTGTACTTGAATGGTTAATAAAACTGCACAGTGCTGCTGGTGGCAGTGAAAAAAAAACTACATTTGTGATTATTTATTACAAGAAGGTTCAAGATAAATCTGAGGGTATAGAGACAATTTGGGACTCCACATGAGAATTTTTTTTCTACATGAAATATTTATAGCTTTGACAACAAATGGCACTAGTTGGTACCCTGAAACAGGAGTCCTCAAACTTTTTAAACAGGGGGCCAGTTCACTGTCCCTCAGACCCGTTGGAGGGCCGGACCATAGTTTAAAAAAAAAAAAGAACAAATTCCCATGCACACTGCACATATCTTATTTTGAAGTCAAAAACAAATGGGGTAAAAACACCTGGCGGGCCAGATAAATGTCCTCGGTGGGCCACATGTGGCCTGCGGGCTGTAGTTTGAGGACACCTGCCTGAACTAACTAGTTGTAAAGTGATATCTCATCAATTACTATTACTGTGAAATCTGTCTTTGGAAGATGGTGAAAGAGAGACAAAGCCCATTCCAAGGAAAATAAATCATGTTCAGAGGCATGAAGCTTCTCTTGAGTCTGTGCATGGTGTCCCTAGAGAGGTGCTGACAAGGTGGGGAAACCACAGCTTCTGAGAGGAAAGCATCACTGACCTCAGCCCTTGCATCTACTGAAACCATGGCCTGTTGCTGGGAGGTTTGTGTCTGGGCTCACACTGAATTCCCATCACTGTGCCTCTAGTACAGTAATACACGGCTGTGTTCTCAGGATTCACAGAGCTCAGTTTTAAATAAACTTTACTTTTGGAGGTGTCCCTGGTTATGCTGACTTGAGACTGGAGAGCTGGATTATAGTGTGTGCTAGCACCCCTCTGTATATCACCAACCCATTCCAGTCCCTTTCCTGAATCATGGCGGATCCAGCTGACATCGGAGCTGGTTAAAGAGAATCTGGAGACAGCACAAGTGAGAGCCAGTGCCTGTGAAGGCTTCACCAGTCCAGGGTCTGACTCTTGTCACTAGACCTGAGCCAGGACACCTGTAGATAAAAAGAGCAACAGTAGGTCATGTGTTCAGATGCTGCATCCCCAGACTTCCTGTGTGAATCCCTGAAGCACTCACCAGCCAGAGTCTCCACCAGAAAAAGGAAAGTCCACACATAATTCATGTTCATGTGGATAAGATTCATGACGCCCAGAAAATGCTCTCCAGGGTGAGAAAGAATACGAATTTAAGTACATGTGCTGTGGTTTCACATGGCTGCATATTATGTATTTGCATGTGGGAGGCACATAGTTATGTAAAGTTGAAAAGGGATCAATGGAGGCCCCTGGCTCTGGGAATTACATGGTGATGGGGATGTTGTCTTTGGGAGAACATAGTCCTCTCTCTCAGGTTTTCACTTTACCAATCATATGAACATTTGTTCATATTTTATGTTTAATGTTGCTTTACATCCATTACTATCATAATTACCCAGATGCTATGGTGAAATTATAGAGAATATCCTCATTGTGATAGGTAGGTTTATTGTGCCAACATGGCCAATGAACACACGTTGGATTAATTGAAGGGCAGAGAGGTAAATGGCTTGGTGAGCCTCACCTTTCTTGTCTCTTGCTTTGTGATGATCAGATCAGTGTGTGGTTGCCATAGCTTGCTCTCTGCTTCAATTTACAAACTACACTACCTGTGGGACACCTAACCCATGGACTGTGTTGCTTTAGTTTGAGTTTCCTTCAAAACTGCTTCACCACACTACTGGAGTAATATCGCTTGAGCTTGGGACTGTTGGATCCTGTCAACTGCCTTGCTGTTTGCTGCCTGTGCCAAGATAATCTGAATTGCTCTACAGAGGACTACCCTGTGGCCCTCAAGACCTGAAGGACTGCCAGTAGGGAAGTGAGTTGCACTGAGCCATTTGCGCTGCTTTATAGATTAACTGTTTATTTCTTATGTTATATAAATAGAGAGAAATTGATAGATATTGATGTATAATCATATGTTCTGGTTTGTTTGTTTTTTCATCTAGAGAACCCTTTCTAACATAATCACAACATAATGGAATCAAGGCCGGGCTTTCCTGAATCTCGTCACACATCTGAGCACAAAGGGAAACACTTATCTGTCATCCCTAAAGCTCCTTTCCCCTAGGATATTGCAGAATATTTGGAAAGGAGTAAAGGGTACTTCGAAGTTTTCATACAGAATTAGAGATTGAATTAAAACAAACAAAAAACCCTAACAACAAGGTTGTTTATGGTGTTAAAAGAAACCACAGAAATACAGTAATTTTTCCTCCCCAAAGGAAAAATTACTGTATATACTCGAATATAAGCTGACCCGAGTATAAGCCGAGGTACCTAATTATTACCTGGGAAACCAGAAAAACTGATTGACTCGAGTATAAGCCTAGGCTGGAAAATGCAGAAGCTATTGGTGAATTTCAATAATCAAAACAAGTGAAAATAAAATTACTAAAAATTGAGACATCAGTGGGGGTAATGTATTCAAATATTTATTTTAAATAAAAAACAAATAAAAGGACAACAAGTCATTTAACATTAGTAAACCAACACAGTAAGTGGAAAATAGGTTCAACAAAAACAATAAGGTATGAACAATGATACCTTAAGGGTACTATTCCCTGAGTTCAATCAGCAACCTAGCTAAAATGTAAAGAGTAAAATCCTTCAAAACTGGATTCCTCATCATCATCCGTATCCTAATGCAGAGCTTCAGCTGGTGTGAGGTCATCATAGATGCTTTCCTCACTGAGATCGCCGTCATCACCATCACTGCTGTCATTTTCACACAAAACACAGTCTTCACTGCCATTAGCATTACTAATACTACATTTCTGGAAGGCACATCACAACATATCTTCTGGAATGTCTTCCCATGCATCTAGAAACCACTTTGCTTTTAACTCTGTCAGGCTTCATGAGATTTCATCCTTTTGTTAGTCAGGTTTGGCCAGATCACATCCATTCATGCCACATCCTTCACACATGGTTTTTAAAAGGTTTATTCAAAGATACATCCAAAGGCTGCAGTACAGATGTAAGCCCACCTGGAATAACGGCTAAAGTAACTTTAATAGATTTTGCCTTTTTTTTTTTTAATGTCATCCGACAGTTGGGCTCTGAACATATCCCAAACAAGTAGTGATGGCTTTTTCTTTAAGGCTGCTCCTGGTCATCGGTTCCAAATTTCTTACAGCCATTTTTTTTTGTTCCGTCTTCATCCATCCAGCCTTTAACATGTGCATGCACAGTAATTCTTGGTGGGAAATTGATCTTCTTAGGCAAAGTCTTCCTTTTAAAAATAATGACAGGGTGGAGCTTAGTTCCATTAGCCAAACATGATAGAACAACTGTAAAGTGTTTGTTTGTTTTTTTCATTTCCTGTGGTTTTGAGAAAAATGTCTTTTTTTCTCCTAAACTTGCCACAGTTCTGTTGCTTGGAAGATAAAAAGTTATGGCAGTTTCATCCACATTCCCAATATCTGCCAGGTCAAAGTTATAAATCCTTCTTTGTTTTATAATAAATGACTGGAATGACATAATTTTTTCTTCAAGGTCTTGTGACAATTTCTGGGAAATCTTTGTTCTTTGTCTCAAACATAGTAGGCCAAACCTATTCATGAAGTGGGTACACCATCCTTCTGATGCAACAAATTTTTCAATGTCTGGTGCTTTATATTTGTCATCCTTAGCCATCTGTAGAACACGTATGTGGATTCCCATGCGTGTTACACAGTAACTATTTTGATGATACTCCATAATCCATTTATGCAATTCACTCTCTAGAGCCCCACAAAAAGAAATTAAACCACAATGAGCTTTTTTTAGCTTTGGAATCTGTTTCAAGTCAGCCTTCATTTTCCTCTATTCCCTTACTTGCTTTTCATCAACATAGAATTCACTACTTGCAATACTGTTATTGCTCTCTTCTGCTCTTCACACAACCTTCATTTTGAAACCAGGCTCATATGACTGGCGTTTTTGTTTTGGTTGAAGAGTATCCATATCTAATAGGATAAAAAAATAAGACTTTGAAAAAGATTTTTCATGGTATTGCCCCCCACCCCCTACATGATGCGTTAGATGGTAGGAGGGGCAGGAGGGAGTCTGTGTAGATGGGGCATGCAGGATGTAAATTAGCATAGACACCAGAGGGGAGAGACAAAGCACAGCCACAGAAACATCCTTACCAGTTCAGCTGCCAGCGAAAGTGAATCAGTATGGGTGCTTCTGCCAATTGGAGCTGTCCATATCTTAGGACGGCTGTGATTGGTTAAATGTGAGTAAACAAACATTCAAAGACCTGCAGTGTCAACGCGACTTTGAATGAACAGTGGACAAACGGCAATCACCCACAAGATAACGGGCGCTCATCCCATTACCAGGGGGTGAAGGGTGCAGCGAAATGTTACATCTCACTGGGGTACCACTGACCCATGTATATGCCGAACTCCAGGTTTTCAGCACATTTTTGTGCTGAAAATCTCAGCTTATAGACGAGTATATATGGTAGTACCCACGTGTATGTTGGGCTCAATGTGTTCTGAGAGCCCCCTGCTGACAGCATCCCATCACACATACAGGAGAGGTATTCAATGAGCTTACACTGTCTTCCACCTTTTGGGGACCACAGAGAAACATTTTCTCTGATCCAAAGCATTCGTGCTCATTGTCAGAGGTGTTCCCTGGAGTTCTCTCAGCTGGTTTCCTGCCATGGGCAGTAGAGCTACCAAAGTGCTCAGCACAGCAGTTTTCGCTGACCAGCCACTGCAGTCCTTACCCAGGCTCCTGTCCTCACTTCTTTCTTCACTTGCTCCAGGAGGGGGTGGGTCTCTAACACCCCTGCAGGACAGCTTTCTTCTTGAGGTTAGTTTTAGGCCCGGTCTCACACTGATTCTCCCACACAGTGAAAGCTTTGTGGAGGCCTGAAGGTTGCAAGCACTCTGAATTGGTTGAGTTGGCTGTAGTGGAAGGAAGTATGATCTATAGATATTGATATTTATATTAGATTTGATATGCCACAACAAAGTATTCATTAAAAAAGATATCTGACTGAAAGACATTGAACAGAGTTTAGGCTTTATTCTTTCCAAAGGTGGAGCGAAAGTTTTTGAAGCAGACTTTTATTCAAAGTAATTGAAGTATTAGATTTATAGCTATTTATTCCATGTTAAGGAGGAAATTATCAAGCCAGAATTCTTTTGTCTGGGTTTGTGTTATACGTATGATAGGGAACTTTGCAAATATTGGTAATTGTTTAACACAATGATAATCTAATGTTACTGAATTATGCATGAGAAGAATTTTACAAATGGCCTTTTGTTACATATGTGTATCATGAAAAAATAAGTGACAGATAGTCACACATAATTATAAACTGATGGAAATTCATCCCAGTATAACAACATTCAAAAAACAAACAAACATTTAAATAATGAACAGTAAAAGAGATTTTGATATAAGCCAGGAACTTGAATTTACAAAAAACTTCTAGCAATGGAATAAATAATCTTTATTTAATTTTCCTCCTAACCATTTTATTGGGTACTAATAGAGATATCATATCATTCCACAGTTCACTCACATCAAGCAGTATTGTACAATTGCTACCACAATCCGTTTCAAAACATCATCTTCCTTCTTGAATTCCTTGACTTCAGTTCCCGTTTATGTCCTCCCATGCCACCACCCACCGAAACCCTTAATCTACTTGCTTTCTCTATATGTTTATCAATCCCAAGTTTTATCTACTGTAAAACAGAAAAACATAAAACAAAAATTCAAGAGTGTTACCTGCAACAACAAAATATACCTGAGATAAACTCCAATAGGAATTGGAAATTGGGGAAGTTGACAATCTGTTGCCTCCTTCTCTGGAGTCCATGACAGAACCAGACATGATTAGCATCAAATTGTCAGTCTGGCTACTGGGGTATGATGACCTTGCTGAATGACTGCCTTTCCAGGGCTTCTGTATTCAAAAACACTCCTTAGTGTCTGGTGTCCTACAGCCTACCCCCTCTACCTTCGGCTGAACCCATGCTAACAGTCCCCAAACTGATTGTTATGAACATTACATGGAACACACAAAACAGCAGCAACAACAAAACAAACTCACTATTTCCTGCAGATTTGAGCTCATAGCATAAACCCATTTCTTTATCTTTGCTGTTGTGGAGGGAACACAGTTCTTCAACTGCAGCACAAAAGAGGGATACTTGCAAACCCCCATCCCTGCACTGGCCCCAGGGTGAAACCACTGACTGTGGAGATTTGTGCCCACTCCTGATGAGGAGCTAGCTCTATCTCTTCTCTGTGAGAGCAAACTGCTGTTGCATCCAACGCTTCTGTGTAAACTGTGTTTTGCTGGCGACTTCTCAATTGGTTCAACAGAAATATAATGTTATGATGACCTTACACTACAAAATAAGGGAATGTCCAGTTGTCTACAGATTGGACATCCCCTCACAGGTTCACAAGGAAGAGATGACCCAGTCAGGGTGCAGTATAGCTCCGATGAAACATAGAACTTTCCTCTAGTTATTTAATGCTCTCCCCTCCCACTATTATGACCCCAATTCTACCTTACAAATCCTGGTAGACCAAAACATGTACACTGCTACAGATAAGAGCTCACAACACAGGGAATCCAAGACAGATAAAACCCTCAGGACCAATAATAAGAGTAGGGATAAAGGAGGATAGCAGGGAGGTGGGGCGGAGAAAGAGGGAATGATCACAATGATCTACATATAATCCCCTCCCAGGGGGGCGAAAAGCAGAAAAGTGGGTGAAGGGAGACAGCGTTTGGTGTAAGGCATGAAAAAATATTATAAACTATCAAGTTTTCATGAGGGAGGGTGGGAGTGGGTGGGAAATGAGCTGATACCAAAGGCTCAAGTAGAAAGAATATGTTTTGAAAATGATTATGGCAATATATGGACAAAGGTGCTTGACACAATGGATATATGTATAGATTGTTATAAGAGCTGTTCAAGACCCCAATAAAATGATATATAAAAAGGAATAAATCAACTGGAAGGATAAATAAGTTTATTTGTATAAAGTTACATAGAAAATTGAAGAACAACCAATAAAATGTATATTTAAAAGGAAACCCATTAACATGTTATTAAAATATTATACATAATAGTATAAATGATGTTACAGAAAAAAAGGGCATAATTAAAATAAAAACAGAATGTAATAATTTCTTTGGAGACCAGGATAATGGAAAGAATTGAGCAATTCCTGACAATAATATTAACTATGATTAGACAAAATACAGAATACACAGAAAAAAAAACTAATGGAGATCAGCAACCAAAATAAGATACAAATTGAGAAACTCAATTACCATAACACACTAGCAGCAAGTGAATTCTGACTCATAGCGACCCTCTAGGACAGAATAGAGCTGCTCCTCATTTTCAGACACTGCCTTTTTTAAACTGAGAAATTGGCAAAATTTATTATGAAATATGTATTAGAAACAGCATGTTATCAATATTAAGTACATTTTTCATATGAAATATTTTAAGAAGTTATTTTCAGAAGTATACAAAATAAAAACCTTTTAAATCATTTTGTCAGCAAATAAGATCCTTAAACCTTTTCTTTTTTTCCCCTCATTCAAACCATTTTATTAGAATCAAATCTAGACATCATACCATTCTGTCGTTCAGTCTTATCAAGCTGTGTTCACAATTGCTACCACAACCTGTTTGAAAACATTTTCTTCCTTCTTGAAATTCTTTACATTAGCTCCCTGTGTTAGACAGGGTTCTCTAGATAAACAAAACCAGGATACTTATGATTGTGTGTGTGTGTGTGTGTGAATATAACAGTTAATTAGGCCACACAGCAGTGTAGAGGGCTCAGTTCAATTCATTTCCATGGGAAAAATAATATACTGGAAGGCGTTCAACTCACAACGACCACTGGGTCCAGGATCAAGGAAGCAGAGAGCTGAGTCTTCCATAGAGCAATGCAGACAGTCTGGCCACAGGCAGCAAACAGCAGGGTGGGTGAACAACAATCATCAGGATGACAAGTTCCAACAGTCCCAAGCTCAAGTGATGTCTACAACAGCAACGTGGCGAAGCTAGTCTCAAAGGAAACTCAAGCTCTAGCGACATGATCTACAGGTTGTCAGCCCCAAAGGCAGTGTAGCTTAGGAGTTGAGGAAGAGAACAAGCTAAGGCAGCCACACACTGGTCTGATTATCAGAGAGCAAGAGAGATACCAGTGACCTTTCTGAGCCATTTATCTCTTTGCTCTCCAATCAAACTGCAACCTTATTAATACCACATGTTCCTATTGGCCAGGTTGGCACATAAATCTACCAATCACATTCCATTTTACCACCATTTCCCTTACTGTGGCCCCAGGAACCCTTATTCTAGTTATTATCTCTGTAGATTTCCCCATCTTGGGTTTCATAAATCAAAAAACAGAAAAAGACATAAGAGGGAATAAAAAAGGCTACCAACAATGACAAAATACAACAGGTATAAACCCCTACATGAAAAAAAAATCCAGAAAGTATTAAAACCCAGAATAAGCAAAAGTGTATCAAAATGGAAATATTAAACTACGTATAGGTAAACTTAATAAGGAATGGTATACGTATCAAATGTTAAATAGTAAATATGAAAAGGTGTATTATAGTAATATTTTAGGTATTCACACTTGGCTAACAGAATTAATCTCAATTCCTGCAACTCATTATCAGGGATGTTGTTGATTACATTTGAGTAAGTTTTATGCTCCGTGCCTCCGTGTACAACAGCACAAATACATAAACTGAGAAGTCCTGAACCGTCCTCATTTGATCCTAAGTCTGAGACCATTTTTGCAGCCACCCCCGTCTGTGCATCTAATTCAGGGTATTCTTATATTTTGCTGACACTCTACAATAGAGGATGTTCTTCTCTAGGAACTGGTTGCCCTGAAAACATATTCAAAATATGTGAGAAGTCTCATTATTCTCAATTCTAAAGAGCATTCTGAGATACTGGTCTGCCATTTCCTCTTCTTGTGACACATCTGCTACTTTATTTTGGAATCAAAGTTGTCCTTCCATTGAGTGTTCGCTTCATTATGACCCCAAAGAGCAATTTCACAAAAGTCATGTCACAAGTTTAGCATCAGAAGTCACTGCAATTATTTTCTCAGACATAAGAATATTAATCAATCAGTATCCACAGTGCACATTGCAGAGAGACACATCCAGAGATGTGTTATCCTGGGTTTTAATAGAGCAATGAGCTCAGGCCTTTTAAAATCATGCATTTTACTCATGAATCTATAAATGTCTGTATTTCATCGTCAACATACTTTGACTAACAGGGTGAGAATGACCACGATAATCTGCTTGTCAAGAAGGAAAATGAATCACATAGGATGACAATGGAGGATCATTGTCACTTTTAATATTTGTACTGCAAACAGAGAATTCTAGTTCCTCTTTCGAAGCCTGCAGTGAGAAGAACACTTAGGGGGGGAAAAAGAGAAACCTGTTCTGGGGATGCTGAAAGCTGAGCGAGGAAGCCCTAATTCCAACAGGAAATCCTCCTTCATTCACCTCTGCCTGCTTCTCTAGGGCTGGGTGTCCATGTTCAGTGGGTCCTGCACGCCCCCTACTGCCCAGTGTCTTCCCTGCAGGGGAGTTTTGTGTTTGGGCTCACACTGACTTCACTTCACTGTGTTCCTTGTACAGTAATAAAGGGCCATGTCCTCAGCAGTCACAGAACTCAGCTGCAGGAAGAACTGATTCTTCGATGTGTCTCTGGTGACGGAGAGTCAGCTTTGGAAGGACGGGTTATATTTTGTACCACCATTATACCATAAGCTTCCCATCCACTGCAGCCCCTTCCCAGGAGTCTGGTGGATCCAGCTCGAGTCATAACTCCTACTTGTGATGGAGACACCAGAGACAGTGCAAATGAGGGACAGCTTCTGGGAGGGCTTCACCAGTCCTGGACCTGAATCCTGAAGCTGCATCTCTGATAGAACTTCTGTAAATAAAGATAATTGATCTCTGTCAGTCACTTGCAGTCACAACCATCCACATAGACTCAACACCGACATCTGAGACCCTCACCTTGGGGAACTGTCACCAGGCACAGGAGAACACATAGCAACAGCATCTTTAGCCCTCAGCTGTGCTTTCCCAAGAGATAGACAGCCCTGTCAGAAGAGAACTGATAGCTTTCAGTGCCCAAGTTGTGGGATTTTAAACGTGTGCCTGAAGAATGATTTGCATAGCAGGGAGACTTATGCTTATAAATAGAGGCTCCTTTTTTTCTTCTGAGCCATTGTAGGGTAATTCTTCTTTTGAACTCATCTGTGTGTTAGTCTGCAATGAGAGAGCACTTCAACTAAAAGGTATGTGCGAATGGACAAAGGAAAGCCCAGCATTTCTGAGCCCAGTATTCTCTCCCTTCAGCCCTTCATTGCTCCTGCCCTGACTGAGGCTCTTATATATCCTGTACATTGGAGATTGGGCAGTATAGGGTTCCTTGGAACCAGCAGGTACACCCCAGAGTATCTCCCATTACCTCACACTCTCCAAAACCCAATTTTTCTTTATGCACGGATGACTTTTAATCAACCTCCTCAAAGTCCTTGGTAATTTTCCTATGTGGTAATAATATGTTTTAGTAATATTAATACCAGACCAATTCCAAGGAGTTGGGGGTTGATGATGCCTCAAATATCCAACTCTTCCATGATGTCATTCAGCACCATTTCCCACCTATTCCTTGCCTACATATATTTCCTTGTGTTTCTTGAATGTAAATTGCAACAACATCCAACAAAACCCCTTGAATGCTTGAGGAAATGCTCAAGTGTTGGTGGGTGTACTTCAGTCCATATCCCTAAGGTCAGGTGGTCATAAGCCAGATGTGGGGTCTACAAGATGTCCTCCACTTCGGACTCTGTATTTTATTAAGGCACAGATGCCCTGAGGCTCTGGCAGGATGTCTCCAGTAGGCATTGGCCTCCTACTGATGTGAATCAGCCCGGTCTTTTCCAGATTTGGGCCATGATCATCACAAACCCCACCGCTCTTACAAGCACCACTATCACTACATCCCACTACCTGATGGCTAAGGAAAACCTCAGTGTAAGAAGAAGCTGCTACCCAGAAAAGTTGAGCCCCAGAAAAGACAAGGTTGTAACTCTGTACTCTATAAGAACTGCAAGATTCTGAAGAGAAACCCTTTGTTTGGCAGAGAGCATTCCAAAGAGTGTAAAACCTGTCAAGTGCCATGACTTAAAGTGAAAAGTTACATCAGAGAAGGGAGTGGGAAATAATTGTTTAATAGGGCAAAGTAAGGATATGAGCCAAGGACAGTATTTCATATCTTGAACCAAAATATGTTGAGTTGAGACCTAAAGGCACTCTGGATTAAATGAAGTCCATACAGGTCCTCAAAATTTGTGGAATAAGCACAGACATTTTTAAATGTCCCTTACCCAGAGGACTCTGGGTCACCTGAAATTTGAGCACATACAACCAAAGTCTTCCTCTCTATTTATGCTTTACTTATGATTCCCCACAAACTGCTCAGGGATCACAACCTTGAATTTAATACCAACACTCACATATTTTCTGAATTTGGAATATTTTTCATATTATTGCCCATAAAATCACTAGCACTATCTCTAGTTATACATGTTAAAAATGTTATGCCCATTCAGATTTTGTTCTCATTGATATCAAAGATCACAAACATTTTTCTCCATTCTTAGAGTTGACACCAGTCATTTACTGTATGGTTAAACTGCATATGTCAATGGGGGAAATTCAAGCACAAGTTGGTGGTCACTTGACCTCTCTGGGCCAGAATTTGCTGAGGAGAATAAGCTTTTTCAAAAATGATTCTTGATTTTCCATATGATCCAGGAATTCAAGCACATGACAAGCTAATATTTTGCCATGGGAATTCCTTGAATTAGTTCAGTTTTGCATGCAGATGGGTATGGCATTACTTGAGCATGATCATTCCAGAACAAAGTTATCTCATTACTGGAGGTTAGCAGACCAATTTAAGTTTCACATCATGATGCAGCTGCACACTAGTCCAGCTCACCTCCATCTCTGAGTGTGAAAGCCATGATATTCCAATCCCATGACAGTGAGCATAATGTTTGACATTATAATGCTTAATTCTAACTAGTAAGCGTGTGATTACTTCATCTCAGGACTTTTAACATGTTTCCAGATATTGTGCTTGATAATGCATAAGGATGACCTTTAACATCATAGAATGGCACAGTAACTGTAACAAAGGCCTCATACATGACAACTGTGAGGATGAAGTAAGACCTATGCTCCTTTCTGTTTTATCTAGTGTTGCTGTGATTTCAGACAGATTTAATCAGACTCAAAACAGCAAAGTGAAATATCAGTGACAAACATTTCACTCAATGGAGAGGAAACAAAAGCATTCACCTTTCAAATTGGAACCATATAAGGATACCATTTAATACCAATCTTGTTTCACATGGTGCTATAACCCATAACTATAGCTATCAATCATATAATGTAAAATAAAGGCATTCAAAATGACAGGAAAGAAGTAAAACTCTCTATAATTGCTGACTATATTACTCTAAACATAGAAAGCCCAAAAGTCCTAGTAGAAAATTATTGGAACTAATTGAAAGGTTAAGCAATTTCACAGGTTATAAGGTCAGCATAGAAAAATAAGTTTGGGAGCTGGGGAAGATGGCCGACAGGGACACCGGCATACTCTGAGAGCTCCTACAAACAAAGTGGGATTGGCGACCAGGTAGCTGAATAGTAAGAGTCTGGTGAGTGAAATATCCCCCTGGGACAGCACCCCAGTCCTACCCCACGTATTTGTCCGGAGCAGGGGTCTAGGTGAAAGAGGACCGGACTAGTGGGACATCTCTGGCCACTAAGCTGCCGTGAGCTCACTGGCGACCGGCCTAGGCTCCATCCCCAAACCGGACGCCAGCCCAGAGCCGCTTGCCTGCCCTGCCTAGACAGGCGCAGCAGGTCACGCTCCCCTACTCCAGCGGCCCACTCCCCACTCGCGGATCCCCACTGGGAGAGAAGCTTTCCTCTCCCGCAGTTCCCCTCTCCCCGCAGGGCAACGATCTGCCCTCGGGCCCACGTCCCTCCCTCCATTCATCCAAGCTCAGGGTAGCAGACCCGCGGGTTGTCTGGCAACCCCCACGGGGGACCATCCACCCGCACTGCTGCCGCGGACCCCTCAACCTGCCCACCGTGCGCCGGCCTCCCACCCCCGCCCGCCCCCGCCCACCCCTGGCAGCCTAGCACCAGCTCCACTCCTGGCGGGGACCCTGCGCTGAGCACTTCCCGCCAACAGGAGCCATAGCCCAACCCGCGCCTGTCCCGGACCCTGAGCTTCCGCGGAGCGCCGCGCCCCACGCTGCTGAGTCTGCCCACCAAGGGCCCCTCCCTGCGCAAGGCACAAGAGTAGGTGCCCTCCCCAGGGTGCTGCGGGGACCCCGGCGGCCGCGACTCTGAGCCTGAGCGGAGGAAGGGCGCCATTGCCCCCTGCGGTTTCGCACTAAAAGGGCGGAGAGCGAACACCATTGTTCCCTGAAGTGTTGCGCAGCTGCCTGCGCAGCTATCCGAGTGGCCTCCCCGGGCCCGCTCACAGCCCGGGCAGATGAAACATTCCACCTGCAGTGGAGCCTGGGTCTCGGCTTTGCAGTCCCTGAGGAGCCGTCAGTGAGCTCCAGCCAGCTCTCACCACCTGGGGCCCTGTTGGGTCCCCAGTGCCAGCCCTAAGCCTGCCACAGACGGCCCCAGCCACCCCAGGAGATGGCACAGTGGTCTGAGCCTCCACACAATAAGGTTACTCCTGTCTCCCAGAAGCATGGGGCCTATTAAAGGATCAAGGAAAAATCAACAGACCACATCACTCCCAACAAAAAAATCAGAAAAACGAGGCACTTTAACAGACCTAACGTCACTCATAGAAGAAACAGATATAGATCAGCCACAAAAGGAAATCTTCAGAACTCTGCTTGCAGTAATACAGGAGCTAAGAGAAGCAAACCAAAATAAGGATGCAACGATAGAAGGGGTGAAATGCACAATAGAGGGGATGAAGTCCACAATAGAGGGGATGAATACTATCCACCAAAAGGAACTGCAGAAATTAACAGAGGAGGTAGCAGAGGCCACACAAAAGGTCACAGAAGCTATATCTAGGCTTGAGGAGGCTGAGAACCGTATCAGTGAACTAGAGGACGCTCAAACCAAACGAAGCAAGCGAGAAAAACAATCAGACAGGAAAATTAAAGAAACAGAAGACAGCCTGAGATCAATGACAGATGCTATGAAGAGGAATAATATTTGAATAATCGGTCTACCGGAACACAACATAACACACAAATCGACCGCCAAGATAGCAAAGGAATTCCTGGAAGAAAATTTCCCCAACCTAACAAAGGAGAATCCGACTCTCATACAGGAAGCAGAGAGGACACCGGCTAAGCTAAACACCAAGAAGAACACGCCAAGGCATATAATTGTAAAATTATCCAACTTAGAGGAAAAAGAGAAAATTCTACGAGCATCAAGAGAAAGGAAGACAGTCACATACAAAGGAGCGCAGGTAAGAATATGCTCAGACTTATCAGCAGAAACCATGAAGAGGAGGAGAGAATGGAGCAACATCTTCCAAAAACTGAAAGATAAAAATGCCTCCCCCAGAATCCTATACCCTGCCAAGTTATCCATTAAGATAGAGGGTAAGATAAGGGTCTTCCAGGACAAGGAAGAACTCAAAAAATATACTGCAAGTCACCCGACCCTGCAGAACATACTGGCTGACTCACTATGGCCAGAAGATCAAGCTCCAACTAGAACCACCAGGAGACCACCATATAGCCCATCTCCATCTAGAAGCCAACATGCCAGCAACACGTACTAGGACAACACGGTCTCAGATGGAAAAGAGGACAGGATAGAAACCCTCCACTCAAACGCAGTACACTGATATGAAGGAAGATAGGTAAAGACGCAAAACACAAAACAGAATATGGCAACCATGAAGCCAGCGATTGTAATAATCACTTTGAATACAAATGGGCTCAATTCATATGTTAAAAGAAAGCGGCTGGAGGATTGGATTAGAAAACATAACCCATCAATCTGCTGCCTGCAAGAGACACACCTTAAGCAAGCAGACAAGCATATGCTGAGAATAAAGGGCTGGCAGAAAGTTTACCAAGCAAATGGTAACTCCAAGAAGGCAGGAGTGGCTATCTTAATCTCCGACAAAATGGATCTCAAGATCCAAAACATAAAAAGAGACAAAGAGGGACATTACATAATGCTCAAAGGCTCAGTAAACCAGGAAGCAATAAGCATACTGAATATTTACGCACCTAATAATGGTGCGGCAAATTTCGTCAAACAAACTATTAAAAAAATGACAGAAGAAATCACGGAAACAACAATAATAGTGGGGGACTTCAACACTCCACTATCAGAGAAAGACAGGTCACAGGGAAAGAAGCTCAGCAAAGAGGCCAGAGAGCTAAACAATGTAATTAGGCAACAGGGCCTGATAGACATCTATAGAGCCTTTCATCCAAAAGCAAAAGGTTTCACATTCTTCTCCAATCCACACGGATCTTTCTCAAGAATAGATCACATGCTGGGGCACAAGGCCAGCCTGAGTGAATTCAAACACATAGATTTTATCCAGACGTCTTTCTCAGACCACCATGCCATAAAGCTGGAGATTAATAGGAGGGCACCCAGAAAAGCAAGGGCCACCGATTGGAGAATAAACAACGATCTCCTGCGACATGAATGGGTTAAGGTCCAGATCAGAGAGGATATCAGGAAATTTCTAGAAACTAATGAGAACGAGCATACAACATATCAAAACTTATGGGACACTGCAAAGGCAGTTATCAGAGGTAGCTTGATATCACTGAATGCATACATGAAAAAAGAAGAAAGGCGTATGACAGATATGTTAACACAAAACCTCCAACAACTAGAACAGAGTCAACAGAACTACCCCTCCAATAGCAAGAGAAAAGAAATAATAAAAATCAGGGCAGAGTTAAACCAGTGGGAAGACAAAAGAACAATGCAAAGGATTAACGCAACTAGAAGCTGGTTTTATGAACGAATTAATAAAATTGACACTCCCCTGGCAAAGCTTACCAAAGATAGAAAGGAACAATCATCAATAGCCAGGATGAGGGATGAATCGGGGGCAATAACAACAGACCCCAATAAGATAAAAAGGATAATCACAAAGTACTATGAAGGTTTGTATTCTAATGAATTCAGAAACCTGGAAGACATGGATAAATATTTAGAAAAACAATCTATCCCTAGATTATCTGAGACAGAGATCAAGAACCTCAACAAACCCATAGCGAAGGAAGAAATAGAGAGTGTCATCAAAAACCTACCAAGGAAAAAGGCCCCAGGGCCAGATGGCTACACAGCAGAATTTTACCAAACATTCAGGGAAGAGCTAACACCGATCCTCCACAAAGTATTCCATAACATAGAAAAGAACGGCAAGCTCCCAAACTCATTTTACGAAGCCAGCATTACTTTGATACCCAAACAGGGAAAAGACCCCACAGGTGTAGAGAATTATAGACCAATATCTCTAATGAACATAGATGCAAAAATCCTTAACAAAATATTGGCCAATAGAATACAAAGGAACATCAAACATATCATTCACCACGACCAAGTAGGATTCATCCCAGCGATGCAGGGATGGTTTAACATCCGAAAATCCATCAATATCATACACCACATCGAGAAGAAAAAGGATAAAAACCATATGATAATATCCATAGATGCAGAAAAAGCATTTGACAACATCCAGCATCCATTCCTAATCAAAACACTCATGAAGATAGGATTGGAAGGTAAGTTCCTCAAGCTCATACAAGCTATCTATGAAAGACCAACAGCCAACATCATAGTCAATGGAGAAAAGACAAGAACAATACCACTGAAAAAGGGTACAAGACAAGGATGCCCCCTGTCCCCTCTTCTATTCAATATCGTTTTGGAGGTTCTGGCTAACAACATAAGACAGCGGAAGGACATCAAAGGGATCCAGTTGGGAGAGGAGGAGGTGAAACTATCGTTATTTGCAGATGACATGATCCTATATATTGAAGACCCCCAAAACTCCACAGTTGGAATACTTACAGCAATAGAGGAATACGAAAGAGTAGCAGGATACAAGATCAATAAACAGAAGTCGGTAGGGTTTCTATACACATCGGACAGGGCCATGGAAGAGGCGATTAAGAGGGAAGTACCCTTCACAGTAGCCAAGAACAAACTGAAATACCTAGGAATATACTTAACAAAAAATACTAAAGACCTATATAAGCATAATTATAAAACCCTATTACAGGAAACCAAAAGTAACCTTCACAAATGGATGAAGCTCCCCTGCTCATGGTTAGGTAGGCTGAACATAGTAAAGATGACAGTTCTTCCTAAAGCACTCTACAAGTTCAATGCTATACCAATCCAATTACCATCAACCTTCTTCAAAGAATTGGAAAAACTGACCACCAACTTCATATGGAGAGGGAAGAAACCCAGAATTAGCAGAGAACTCCTCAAGAAGAAGGACACAATTGGAGGACTCGCCCTACCTGATTTTAATGCCTACTACACAGTTACAGTGGTCAAAACAGCATGGTACTGGCACAATGATAGACACTCAGACCAGTGGAAAAGAATAGAAAACCCAGGAGTAAAATCATCAGCATATAGACAACTGATCTTCGACAAGGGTCCCAAAAACGTCAAGTGGGAAGCAGATGCCCTCTTTAATAAGTGGTGCTGGAAACAATGGATATCCACATGTATAAAGTTGAAACAAGACGTCTACCTCACCCCATGCACAAGAATACACTCAAGGTGGATCACAGATCTAGAAGTCAAACCCCAAACCATCAGGACCATTAAGGAGGGAATCGGGACTAATCTCAGAGCACTGGCCCAGGGAGCACATAGGCTCACTGCAACAGGGAAGGGGACACACACAGGTGATCTGGAAATCGACAAATGGGATCTAATAAGAATAAAACACCTGTGCACCTCGAAAGACTTTGCCAAGAGGGTGACTAAGCAACCCACAGACTGGGAGAAGATTTTTAGTAATGACACGTCAGGCAAAGGGCTCATTATTAAAATCTACAACACCATCATGACCTGCAAAAAGAGGAAAACAGTTAACCCCCTAAGGAAGTGGGCAAAAGAAATGAGAAGAACTTTCACTAGAGAGGAGATCAATATGGCCAATAAATATATGAGAAAGTGCTCGAAGTCCCTTGCCATAAGAGAAATGCAAATCAAAACAACCATGAGATACCACCTAACACCCCTGAGGCTAGCCCAGATCAGTAAATCAGAGAGCAACAAGTGTTGGAGGGGCTGTGGTGAAGTAGGAACCCTCCTCTACTGCTGGTGGTCGTGCAGATTTGTACAGACACTGTGGAAAGCAATCTGGCGATACCTAAAGAAAATGGAAATTGATCTACCTTACGACCCAGCCATCCCTCTACTGGGCATATAGCCGGTTGAAGCAGCAAATAAAACACGACCAGTCATATGCGTTCCAATGTTTATTGCGGCACAATTCACAATAGCAAAGACTTGGAAACAGCCTAAGTTTCCATCGATAGACGAGTGGATTAGCAAACTTTGGCACATACACACAATGGAGTATTATGCAGCACTGAAAAGCACCAATGAGCACATGAAACACGTTATTTCATGGGAAGAGCTGGAAGGAATTATGTTAAGCGAGGTAAGCCAGACCCAAAGGGACAGGTACAACATGAGTCCCCTGAGGTAAGTACAATCAGCATGACAGAAATGGGGCATTAATCCACCCAAGGGGAGGGTATGGTTTATATCTCCACAGGGAAAGTGGGACCAGACGTCAACCCAGTGTCGCAAGGTGTGAATGCAATATCCCGGCGTGGAGGAGGGAACCGGTGGAGAGGTCTGGGAGGCTGGCCCCAGCACCATAAATTAAGTGGATTCCTGCTCCTCCCCCGAAAAGAATTTGTTCCAAAGGACGACATTGACTCTGCAGCTATGGGAGATGGACATATTTGATCAGAGCACACGGGAGCAGATGAAGGGACAGGAGGAGAGAGTGGAGCACAGCCTGGCCCACCAGGCCGTGATGATGATTTTCCTGAGTAGAGCAGCCAGTCCACAGAGAACAACATGGCTGGCCCTACTATGAGACATGATGCCCCTCAGTGACTAAAGGCGAAACAGGGGACAGCACCGGAGACACAGTGTGGGAATTGCACCTGACCTGATCCCACCACACCGAGGCAAATCACTGGGGGAGTGCAGCGGAACAGCAAGGGAATGGAGTGGCAAGGTCCCCAGGGAATGCTGAAAGTGGACTTCGGGGCCAGGGCGTTGTGCCCCAACAGACTGGACTGGAAAACGCTCCTAAGGGCCAGCAAATGATCCCTGAACTAACTACAAGCTTTTCTCTTGTGAACTGTTTTGTTCTGTTCTTTTTCAGTGGTTTGTTTTGGTTGTTTTGTTGTCTGGTTGTATACTGTTGCTTTGTGTTCCTCTGTCTAGTTTTCGTGCATGTTAGTGACTCCACAGGTCTGTCTGAATAGGACAGGCTGGATGAACTATCTGGAAGAAAAACAACGGGACCGACAGTTCCGGGGGGACTTGGGGTGGGGGG
The DNA here is from genome assembly GCF_050624435.1 of Tenrec ecaudatus. Classification (NCBI taxonomy): domain Eukaryota; kingdom Metazoa; phylum Chordata; class Mammalia; order Afrosoricida; family Tenrecidae; genus Tenrec; species Tenrec ecaudatus. The sequence goes on along the minus strand of NW_027457989.1, from coordinate 11,916 downwards.
GTAGGGGGGGTAAGGAAGTGGTGTTAACAAACCCAGGGACAAGGGAAAAACATGGGACCCCAAATGGTAGAGAAGGGGGAGTGGCAGGCCTGGTGGGAAATGATCAAGGGTAAGGTTGCTTAGAGAAGAGGTATACTCTAGCCCAGGGGCGATGAAGCATGGTAGTAGGGCAGGAGGAAGGTCAAGGGAGATGGAGGAAAGAGCTAGGAGTCAAAGGGCATTCATGGAGGTCTAGACAAAGACATGTACATGCAAATATATATAGGAGGATGGGGAAATAGATCTATGTGTCTATATTTATAGGTCAAGTATTAAGGTGGCGGAAGGACCTTGGGCCTCTACTCAAACACTCCCTCAATGCATGAATACCTTCTTTTATTAAATTGGAACTCTATGATGCTCACTCTCCCGACACAACGGCTGGAGCCAAAGTAGGTGAACAAGTAAATGTGGTGAAGAAAGCTGATGGTGCCCGGCTATCAAAAGAGATAGTGACTGGGGTCTTAAAGGCTTGAAGATAAACAAGCGGCCATCTAGCTCAGAAGCAACAAAGTCCACATGGAAGAACACACCAGCCTGTGTGATCGAGTGGTCCCAAAGGGATCAGTTACCAGGCATCAAAGAACAAAAAATCATATCATTGACTGCACACCTCCATGATAGGATCGCTGAAGACAAATGGGTGCACAAGCAAATGTGGTGAAGAAAGCTGATGGTTTCCGGCTATCAAAAGAGATAGTGTCTGGGGTCTTAAAGGCTTGAAGGTGAACAAGCGGCCATCTCGCTCAGAAGCAAAAAAGCCCACATGGTAGAAGCACACCGGCCAGTGCAATCATGAGGGGCCCAAGGGACCAGATATAAGGCATCATGCAAAAAAAAAGATATGTGTGTGTATGTATGTGTATATATGTGTATATGTATATATGTATGTGTATATATATATCATATTAAATAAAGGGGGAAGTGCAGAGTGGAGACCCAAGGCCCAAGTGTCGGCCACTGGAGATCCCCTCATAGAGGGGTTTAGGAGAGGAGATGGGTTACTTAGGGTGTGAGGTAGTATCGATGAAGAACACAGCTTTCCCCCAGATCCTGGATGCTTCCTCCCCCCAACTACCATGATCCGAATTCTACCTTGCAGGGCTGGATAGGACAGAGGCTGTACACTGGTACATATGAGGGTTGGAGGTACAGGGAATCCAGGGTGGATGATACCTTCAGGACCAAGGGTGTGAGGGACGATGCTGGGAGAGTGGAGGGTGAGTGGGTTGGAAAGGGGGAACTGATTACAAGGATCCACATGTGACCTCTTCCCTGGGAGAGGGACAGCAGAGAAGGGGGGAAGGGAGACTCCGTATAGGGCAAGATATGACCAAATAACGAGGTATAAATTACCAAGGGCATATGAGGGAGGAGGGAAAGGGGAGGGAGGGGGGAAAAAAGAGGACCTGATGCAAGGGGCTTAAGTGGAGAGCAAATGCCTTGAGAATGATTGGGGCAGGGAATGTATGGATGTGCTTTATACAATTGATGTATGTATATGTATGGATTGTGGTAAGAGTTGTTTGAGTCCCTAATAAAATGTAAAAGAAGAAAAGAGAAAAAATGATTAGGGCAAAGACTGTACAGATGTGCTTTATACAATTGATGGATGTATATGTATGAACTGTGAAAAGAATTGTATCAGCCCCAATAAATTGTTTAAAGAAAAAAGAAAAAAAAAAGAAAAATAAGTTTGATTCCCACATACCTATAGAGAAAGCTCTCAAAAGGATATCAAGAATGCTACCATTTACAATAGCCAACTATAAGTAAAATAAATGGGAATAAACCTAAGCATAGAAACAAGAATATTGTACAAATAGAACTATTAAAAAAGCAGTACTATAAGATACCAAAAGATACACACCTAATTAGAAAAAGGGGTCATGTTCATGAGCAGGAATTCTTAACTTTGTGAGAGAAAAAAAACACACCCAAAGGATCCATAATTGTGATGAAATTCTGGTTCAGATCCCAGCACCTTTCTTTAAGTACATAGTAATTACTCTCTAAGTTTTAAAATAAATTGCCCATCAAGTTTTAAAAGAAATGAAATAGACTCAGAATAAGCACAGTCAAAACTACCCCTCCATATCTTGGAGATACTGTTGTGTAGGGGATTGCACAGTACACTATTAATTGCAAGTTCTACAGTTCAAGACAACCATCTACTCCTCTGGAGACAGATGCAGCTTTCTTATCCTGAAAAGTTGTATTCTCAGAAATCCAAAGGGACAGTTATGATTTGTCCTGGGTGGCTGCTATGAGTCTTAATCGACTCATCAGCAGGAAGTTGAATGTTTGAGAACTGGTGGCATGGGAGGGAAGTCCCTATAACTGCACCTGAGATCAATCTATGGGACAAAGGACAATCATCCTGAGCCATATTTTCAAGTGGATTATCTCTAGACTTTTGTCTCTGAATCCCTAAGACACTCCTCCAGATATGTCCACCAGAACAAAGACTCACTTATGTTTTAGGTTTTCTGGGTGTGAATTAGCCAGTTTCAAGAGAAGATACCAGAATGGATTTATCTATATACACAGTCAATGGTCAGACAACAGAGTCTACTTAATTAATCCAAGGTCGAAGATCTCAGAAGACAATTTCAAAAATATTGTCCCTTTGCAAATTAATGGATTGAAACTTTAGGACACAGCCAGATGGGACACTCGGCATCATCAGAAGGTAAAGGAGAAAAGAGGCAGACATTTCTGTGGCAAAGATTCCCTGATTCAGTAGGCTCTGTTCCCGTGATTTGGGGGCAAAAGAGGGTGTATAAGAGGTGGGGACTGAATAGCATGTTAATGGGCATGATCCACAGGTCCACAAGGAAGAGACCCCAAAGACTGTACTTGAACAAGTTTGATGACACTCAGATGTCAAAGATGGGAGTGATGTGTCTGACCCACAGGTTATGCATTGAATTTGTAGCCTCCCCAGAATCCAACATTTGCAATAATAAAATCACCAAGGTTAAAGTGTGCCTGCATTGTTTAATTTGAACAAATGCATCCACTAATTCACACATTAATTTATTCATTGTGAGGTCTGAGAGCTATTAACAGACCACATATTCTTCAACACTGAGGGAAAATTAGTAAATCAAGCAATTGAGATAGAAATATGGGCAGTCTTATCCTCAAAAGTGAAACTCACTGCAAGTGCATCTACTGTGACTCACAGGACCCCTCTAAGGCTCATTAGAACTGCTCCTTAGGCTTTCTCTGACTGGAAATATTTACAGGAGTAGACAACCTCATCTGACTCAGGAGGAACCATTGCCTGGATTGAATCCCGGATCTTGTGTTGAGCAACATAATACTTTTTCCGCCACAGCATCACGTCTCTTTCTATTTCTACACCAAGAGTCGTACATGACAGGTTTTTTTCATATAACTTTGAGAACCCACATCATGATGTTTTCCATATTATTATATGAATATAAACTCTGGAATAAGAATAATAAGGGCCATAGAAAACAATGGTGGCTTTTGACTTATGGTGCTTGCAAAGAATGTTGAAAGTGCCTGGGTGGGCTGACAATAAAACACACAGATCTGTTGTGAAGGGAGTAGAGGCAGAGAGTCCCTCAGAATTAAGGACAGTGAGATCTTGTTTCCTGTACTTCGGACATGCTATCATGACACCAGTCCCTTGAGAAAGACTTCATCCACGATAAACCAGGGGAATCAGTGACGAAGGAGGCACATCATGAGATGTATTGACTCAGTGGCTGTAATAAGGAGCTCAAAATATTAATGGTGATTATGTGGCTGAACTAGGTATTATTTAGTTCTGTTCTCCATTGAATCACCGAGAACTGAATCACTTAACACCATCAAAAATGAATAAATAACACATGGCATTCTTCCCAGGTGGAATGACAGTGCAAGGGGTTAGGGTATATGTTTTATGAGGGAAACACACCTAGCAAAAGGAAATGTATATCATAATACACTGTTTTTATCAGCGTTCTTATGTTGAAGTTCTCTGTGTCTTGGCTAATTATTGGTAGTAAAAGTCTTGTCACCTATTTATAGAGCTGTAAGCATCCAAGGTTAGGGCACAGGATGGCTGTTAGAGACTCAAAGTAATCCTGGATGTGAAATTTTAATAGCAACCCAGGGCACTGTCTGTAATACCAGAAACACCTTCCGTGGTTGTGGAAACTAAGAGTGACTCCAATAATGGCCAAACACCCTATTAGCAATATCCAAGAATTGGTTCGTTTGGGTAATGGTGTTAGAGAATAATATTAAATATATCACGGGCTGCCTAAAGCACAAGCAGGTCTGTCTTGGATTAAGCACATCTTGAATATTTCTTGCATTCACGTAAGACTTTATCTCACTTATTGCGGGATGTCATCATGAGCACCTGGTACCCAGAGAATGGTCTTGTGCTTGGTAAAGCAGAATGACAATGAACAAGGGAGAGACTTTCAAGGAAGTGGATTGTCACTCAGGCTGCAATGATGGGTGCAACAGAGGAATGACTGTGAGGATAGTGCACTTCTGGGCAGTATTTCATCCTGTGGTACATAGGCTCTCTGGGAGTTGAAACCAACTCAAGGGTACCAAACAATACCAACATGGGCAAGAGTATCTAGTTCTAAGTTAAGATTGTTACGTAAATGTGTATTCGTGAGCATTCCCTGGAATGATACATTGGCCAGCTATCTGATGGCTTGGAGAAAAATCTGGATTCACATGAGAATATTTTCCTGCATTAATATTTCCACAAGGATCACTGGTGATGGAGTGGTTATGCTTTGGGATGAGGGTTGCATGTCAGCAGTTAGAAACCACCAGCTTCACCACAGAAGAAAGAAGGGGCTTTTTACTCCTGTAACAGTTACAGTCTCAGAAACCCACAGAGGAATAATGAGTTTTGATATTTGGAATATTTTTAGCTTTGATAATAAATGATACTGGTTAATACAGTCAATTGAAAATAGATATCATCAAGCCATATTACTGTGCACTCTGATTTTGGATAGATGTTCAAAGATAGACAAAGCCCATTCCAATGAAGAGAACGCATGTCCAGATATATGAAGGTTCCCTAGAATCACTGTGCATGGGGATCCCAAGAGAGGTGCTGACAAGGTGGGGAAACCACAGCTTCTGAGAGGAAAGCATCCTGAGAAAAACACTTCATTTGCCTGCATCTGCAGAAACCATGGCCTGTTGCAAGGAGGTTTGTGTCTGGGCTCACACTGACTTCCCATCACTGTGTCTCTAGCACAGTAATACATGGCTGTTTCCTCAGGATTCACAGAGCTCAGTTTTAAATAAACATGGCCTTTGGAGGTTTCCCTGGTGATGCTGACTCGGGACTGGAGAGCTGGATTATAGTGTGTGCTCCCACCACTCCATATATCACCGACCCACTCCAGTCCCTTTCCTGGAGCCTGGCGGATCCAGTTCACTGCATTGCTTGTTAAGGAAAATCCAGAGACAACAGAGGTGAGAGACAGGGTCTGTGAGGGCTTCACCAGTCCAGGGCCTGACTCTTGTAGCTGCACCTGGGCCAGGACACCTGGGGATAAAGAGAATCCCAGTGAGTCATGTGTCAGATGCTGCATCCCCAGACTTCATGTATGAGTCCCTGAAGCACTCACCTTCCGGAGTTGCCACGATAAATAGGAGAACCCACACATGATTGACCTTCATGTCCATAAGATCCATGATACCCAGGGAACACGCACCAGGGTGAGAAGGAGTCAGAATTTAAGTGTGTTCATGCTGTGGTTTCATCTGGCTGCCTAAGAGGTATTTGCATGTGGGAAGTGCATTTGTACATAAAGGCCTACAGGATAAAGTGAGGTCCCTAGGCCTGCTCCTCTCACTCAAACAATGATGCTGGCAGTGCCCTTATGATAACTTCCTCTCCCTGAGCTCTTTGTTTCACCCGGATACATTCTGTTCAGGGAGCGTTATGCAGCCACAGATCAAGGACTCTTATTTCCAGTGATAGATAGATAGAGATATCCAAAGAGAGGGAGAGATAGACAAACCATGTAGGACCCACAGGAGGATAAATAGGTATATAAATAGATAATAAATTAAAATATTCACTACAAACCAGGCCATAACTCTTCTGATTCATGACACCTACATTAGTCTATATTTACACATGTGAATATACCATTGTTGTCACACAACCTCCAAATGACCAAAAATATTACTATATTTGGTAAACATGTCTTTGCCAAAAACAAATTTACTGCTAGGTATCATCATACCAAGAATAACTCAGATGATGGTATTTGGTATTTTCAATTGCTTCATATGCATATGAAAATCGAACGTTGACTAAATAGGATTTATAAACATTGCATTTGAATTGTGGTGCTGTCAAGGAATATTGGCATTAACATGGTCTGTCAAAGGAACCGACCATGTGATCTTAGCCTAATGCTTAACCAATGCTTAACCAGTGTACCACCAGCAATGGCTCCTTAAGAGAAAGACTGGACTTTCTACTCCTATAAAGAGTTACAGTCTTGGATATCCACAGGGACCCACAGGGACTTGCTATGAGTCAGCATTAACATGATGGCAGTGAGTTTGCTTTTGATTTGGCCAAAGAAACCAATAAATCTTTCTTGGAAGAATGAATCAAGAATGCTCCTTAGAAACAAGGATAGCGATATGTTACCTCACTCCCTTTGCACATGATATCAAGAGAACCCAGTCCTTGGAAAAGGGAGTGAGATAACATATCATACTTGGCAAAGTAGAGGACAGTGATAAAAAGTAAGGCCCTCGTTGAGATGGCCTGACATAGTGGCTGTAATAATGGGGTCAAACTTAAGAATTATATTGAGGATGACACATAATTGGGCAGTGTTTTGTTCTTTTGTGTCTATGATTGTTATGAGTTGGACCTGAATGAACAGCACCTAACAATAAAACAACAATTACAACACACATAATACCCAGGAGACAACATCTTGGAAAACTTATACTTACAAAAATCCATACAAAATTCTGGCACAGTATAATACCGTATATTCATACAAGGAATGTAGATGAATGAAAAAAAAGAATTGAAGATATATTGAGAGTATTGGGGCATCTGATGACCTTCCTTTCATGGTTTTTAATTTTATTATTTAAACGAACCTAATATAAGTTATATGTATATGCTAGCAGAATCATCACCCCCTTGTGTTCGCCTAAAGTCAGACTGTTAAGTATTCCCAGGCATGCAAAGGGGCTGAACTTGTAAATAAACCCATATTTCTGGTCTCTGGATTAGCATGCTAAACAGAATACCATAGACTCCAATGTCTTCAAAAGTGTCGCCAATCTGTATGGTAAGATTCATACAACAATGAGCATGTTAAATAGTATATTTCTGAATGGAGCAGGGGAGGGAGCAAGGTGTGTCCCTCTTTTTACAAAGCAGCCTTCTCATATGATCAGAGTTCATTTTCTATCATTTAAAAAAAGCCTGTCTCAGAAGCAGCACATCGGAATTCTCATTGGAAGTTAAGATGACAAGTTTGTCACACAAACTTTGGATATATTATCAGGAGGCACTAATATTGGGAAAGGACAGGGCCATCAAGATGGATTGACTGTGATTACAACAATGCTCTCACACATGGGAAAGACTATGAGGATGGTGCTGGACAAACCGCTGTTTCAGTGTATTGTACAGAGAGACTATTATTCACAACCGATTTAATGAAAACTAACAACCAGAATATTGTTTTGCTTGAGAAAGCACGGTATCTTAATTAATAAAATGGAATGCAATATCATTGATTACAAGCTATGAAAACTCAAGGAATAAATAGGAATGGAATCACTGCTCTATGTTAATCCCCGCTATGTGAGAATAACCCTGTTTCAATGAACAATAATAGTGATCTTGCATCTGCACCCTCGGTTAGGTGGGTTCCTATACTTCAAGCATCCTAAACACCCTCCAGACTTGCCCTGTCTGCATGGGAACTTTGTGTTGGGCTCACTCTGAGTTCCACTCACAGGTTGTGTTTGAAAATTAGCAAACATCTTCAACTTCAATAGAATTCTGGGTTAATTCGATTTTCTACCCTTGTTAATGTTCTTCCTTCTGCTCAAAAGTTCACAAGTAAGAAGAGGGATCCCCCGGTGTGGCCAGCTAGGGGTGCTCATGTAGATCATCCACCCATGGGTTGTGACCTGGTCATTGCCACAGGTGGTAAGGTGAGGTAACTCCACCCTGAGCTTCGTTAATATCATTATCAGATGAAGATAATCAGGATGGGGTAAGGTTGTGGAGAGTGGTCAAACACGCATGGGGACCGTGTGTGCTGAACTGTATACATGCTTACAAAAAAATAACTCTCTGTCATCGAGTCAATTTTGTCTCATAGTGACCCAATGGGACAAGGTGGAACTGCCCCTGTGAGTTTCTAAGACTGTAACACTTCATAGGAGTAGAAAGCTTATGTGTATACAGAGCTAAAATGCATTGAGCTATACAAATTCACTTGTGCACTTTAGATATGTTAATTACCAGGGAGAGCATTAAAATGACATAGAGGTGAATAATAAAAGGCATAATATCGCTTTATCAGAAAATGAATTACAGGTTCTGTGTTTTAAAAGCAGGATTAATTTCTTAGTAAGGTCATGACAGAATACCTGGGTTGACATTATTATCACTAAATACACACTGAACTCAATGCAATTGTGGTATAATGGTTTGGGTACAAAATGAGGCACAATGTGCATACGCACTCTTCCACATCTTCTCCTGAATGGAACAGTTGAAGCAATTAAATCCCTCTTGATATAGGAAAGGGGAAGTGGTAGCATGTTGTTAATCAACAGTGAAAATGTATCATAATTGGTTGAGATTTAGTTTGTTAAAAGGGATCAAGAACATAACAGCTCCTTCCCCTCCATTAAATTCCTTTTAAACTTAGTTAAAAGCCTGTTCATTATTCCAGATACTCCTAATTCAGGAAGGGGAAGCATGACCATTTAGAGGAGCAAGGAGACTGAAACCTTAGAGGGTAATGGTGTGACAGTCCCTGGAGTAATGAAGACAGAAATTGATGCTGTCGTAATCCCTTGGGGAAATGTAAATTCTTTCTGTGAACTTTGCTCCGTTTTATCCTCTGATGACTGTAAACTTGTAAACCAACCCCCACTGCAACCTGAAAGGAAGTTTGGGGTCTATAACTTGTTTGATTCTCACTGGATTTGTGAAGCAGTCCACTGGGCGTTTCCTTCTGTAAGCCCTAGCAGGAATAAACCTAGAATGTCTCAAATCAACCTGGTCTCTGCTTATGACAGCCTGCCCCACACCCTTTCCAGTCCAACAACAATATGAGGTCCTGCACATACCTCACAGCATCTATAATAACAATAGCAATAATACTAATAAAATAATATGGACTACTGACCAAAATGTAAATAAGACTATAAAATTAGAAAATATGAATGAGTTTACACTTGGTAATGAGAGGGTTTTTTTAGATACATCACAATGAGAACATGGACACATAATAAAAGATTGATCACGAGGGTAGATCAAGATTTAAAAAATTCTAACTGTGGCGAAAAAAGTCCCTTAAAAGAGAATGAAAAGCATGCAACATACTTGGTAAAGGTTTGCAGAATCTATGTCAATTAACTTTAATTTAATATGGCAAATTATTTTTATGTAAATACGTTTTAAAAATAAAAATATCCAGAATATCTAATCAAATATGCAAACCAAGAAGAATTTAACTAAAAATAAATACATGGGCATATTACTCAAATTCAAATAATTTCATTTTGGAAAATTCAAAATGAAACAAGAAGATGATTTTACTGACCTAATAAATAAAATATTTTCCATCTCCAAACCTTACAAAGTCATTTTCTCGCAAGTGAGCACAGGACAAGGGATACTCGTGACTCAATTGCTGGAATGTAAAGTGGTTCAGCTACTTTGAGAGACAATCAGACAGTTTCTTACAAAGCCTCTCATTGCTTTACCATTTTATCCTGAAACATGCTCCCAGGTGGTTGCCTCGATGAGTTGAAAATACATGTCCCCCTGAAACCGTGCACTAGTGAATTATAGCAGCTCTATACACAGTGAACCCAGCTTGAAATGACCAGCGTGGCCTTCAGCATATAAATAAATAAACAGTCTGTGATACAATAAATACAAATAATGTTATTTTAAAGAGCTTTCAACCCATGGAAATGTTTAGATAAATCTTAACTTGAAGTAGACCTTAAAAAACAGAATTTATCATATGGCTTTGAAATAAAATTGTTAAAAAGAGAATCCTATACAGGTATGACAAACCGATCAGTGACTGTCAGTAATTAGGAAATATGGTGTTCAATCGGGGAGGCATAGGCACTTTTTTGCAGTACCAAAATCTTTCTACTTGTTACCACCATAGCATAAATATGACATTTTGATTCATAAAAGCACAGAAAATTTCACAACATAATGAGTCAGCCTTAGCTTTGGAAATATAAAAATAAAAGCTTAGGGATCTTACAATAGAAATCAAATTAAAAATGATATTATTAAAAATGTATGAGACAACTCTCTGAAGTTGGCAAGGACACCATGCTAACATACATAACTCTAAGGTGACCAAAGACTGTAAACCTAAAGGCAACATAAGTGCACACAGCACCATGCTCTCTGCCTTACAAATTCCTTTTCTATGGCTATAAGGCTCAAAATATGAAATCATTGCACATGTACAATATAATTGAAAATTATATAAATGAAAACGCCCAATGAGAAATGGAATCAAATGTTCTCAATACAACAAAATGTTGGACAACTTTAACGAATAACAAAACACAACATAGTTTTGATTTATAATGTGAAGTGTAAAAATCAGTATTTCCGAGGCCTTTCATATAAGTAAATGATTGAATGAATAAAACAAATGAGGTAAAGAACACCTCCCACACTAGAATTTCCAGTGACTTATATGTGTACTCATGCAGCCACTAGAAAGCAAACCATGAAGTCCTTCAATATTTGATTTTACTGTGGCCCACAAGGAATTTAATTAGAAAGCACATTGCATTTGGTAAATCTACTGTAAAAGATATCTTTACAGTGTAAATTATAAAGATGTCACCTTTAGGAATAAGGTGCACCTGACACAGCCATAGTATTTTAAATGATATACACCTGCAAAAGTCTTTGCTTGTCCTTAAATTATTAAAACTTAAAATATTTGATACCTTTGAATTATGATTATGGTGATGAATACTTAATACCTAGTAGATTCCAAGAAAAAACAATCATACTGGTGTTGGAACTAGTGCAGCCAGAATTCTCTGTAGAGGTGAGCATGGCAGGACATCATCCAATGTACCATGTATATACTCGAGTATAATCCGACCCGAATATTCATGGATGCACCTAATTTTACCACAAAAACTGCATTGAAAATGTGCTGTAAAGCTTGGCTGGTACTCAAGTATATACGGTACTTTGGACATGTGATCAAGAGCGAACAGTCCCTGGAGAATGTCATATGACTGGTGAACTATACGGTGGTGAAGAAATATAAGGCCCCCAGTGGGATGGATTGACACAGTAGCTGCCACAACAGACTCAAACACAGATGGTGAAGATGGCCCAGGTCCAGGCAGTACATTGTTCTGATGCACAGACGCCACTTGATGGCATCTAACAACAATAGTACAAACTGAAACAAACAATATACCGTGCTGTTTGAACTGGAACAACTCAGAGTAGCATACAGTATTTGTGTGTGTGTGTGTGTGTACAGATGTCTTGATAATTTGAATGTGTCTACATTGAGAGCATGAACCATAAAGTGTGTAACAAACGTAAACGAGATAACACAGCTGAACTAGAAAGAAAACCGA